>NW_018165014.1:173106-198551 GCF_001263595.1 Phalaenopsis equestris | reverse complement strand
GTGTTAACCCCTCTGGCAGACTATCGGCCATAACATCACTAAAATCTTGTAGTAGTGGTTGCAGTAGTGCTGATACCTCCCTTTCCTGCTTCCTTCCAGGAGGATTAATGCTAGTGTTATGGGAGCATCTCTAACTGACTACAGGAAAGTGGTCCAAGAAACTAATGCTACTTATGCATCGTTCCATCTTTCGCATCCTTACATGGTAGCAAAATGATATGTTTCCCATCCTTCCTAAAATAATAAGTATTCTTCAAGCCGTCGTGTCGAGTCTTGTGGTCGAGCTGACAAGGCCTACCTAAGAGAATGTGGCAAGCGTCCATTGGAACTGCGTCGCACCATACTTGTTCATGTAGTCGGTCTTCGATGGAGAAGTCAATTAAGCACTACTAATCTAAACGTAGTATCTCATTTCCCTTTTCAACCAAGTAAGAGAACATTACTAAGGATTTTTCTGCGTGTCCAATCCCAACTTTTTCACCACGAGTGTTGACACCATGTTCTCACAGCTCCCACTGTCGATGATCAGGTTGCAGACCTTGCCCTTGACAGTGCACTTGGTGTGAAAAATACTATGCCTTAACCAGAATTGGTTCCTTTCTGGCTCGAATTGCTGTACTAGTTGAATGACTAATGCTTCTCCCTCGTCTCCGTGAAGCTGAAGCTCTTCTTTTGGACTATTCTCGGACTCCTCCTCGACCTCCTCGATGGCGCGCTAATCTGTGAGTGTGATGACTTAGATCGTTGGGTAGCTGGAGGCATGTGCCTGTAGTCTTGGCGCCTAAAACACTTCCTGGTCGGCACTGTATTGGAGTTGCCTTTCTCTGGCTTCTTTCCACTTTGTTCTGCCTTATCAGTTCTCTGTCTGGTTTTGTTATTTCTTCCCAAGGTATGCTAATTGGCTGCAGAAGTTGCAGGAGACTGCTTAGCTGAAGAATGTGGTCTGAAGGATGACTGTTATCTGCTTCGCTTCTACTGACTTTTTACCTTCAGAGCTAGTGTCTGGACATCCCCCAACGTCGAGTATAGTTGTAACTGTACCACATTGCTAATGGCGGACAGACCCCCAAAATGATTAAAAACTCTAATCTCTATTGACAATAAAGTTCTTAGTCTTCCTCAAAATTTGAAAATTTATCAGTCTTCTACACCCTTCTGATTACATAAAAAATATTTAATAATATTATTTTGAATAGTTATTCTATTTGTTCCAATAACAATATACCAGTAATATTTACCTTATAAGTTGCTCAGATCGATCCTCCTCCTAACTCCCACGCTCCAACTTCTCCTTCGAAAATGAAATCATTATATTAAGGTCCTGATTAAATTTTTATCTTGCATTTAAACACTCACACACACGCACATAAAATTTATTAAAATAACTGATTAATTAACTTATAAAAAATATTAAGCATACCTTACATAACTTGCCTCTACCCTAGCTCACACACGAAGCTTAGCCCTTTCTACTTTTTTGGGCTCGATCACGTGAGTTCCTTTGTTCACATCTCGCCCCAGCAGAGCACAAGTGCAACCCCTTCCTTCCCATGCACACGACGAAGCAAGGACTGCCTCGCCAACTTCGACTCCCCTTTTCTTCTTCTTCCTATACGCGAACAAAGCTGCTAGAAGTTCGACTCGTCTTCCTCTTCACCTTTGGTCTTAACTCAAAGCAGACTCAACTTCCTCTGCTACATGAGCACAGTGTCGAAGGTCATCTCCTCTCCTCAACAGCCCTAACAGTGGCACGCAAGTTTTGCAATTTGATGGCACCTTCGGGTATATGTTTAAGAGTGAGGAAAAGTAATAAATTTTTTCAGAAGTCTTCTAAGTCAATGTGAGTAATTATTTTGTTATATGCATTAAATTTAAAGTTTATTAGATAAAGAATTTCATTAATGCTTTAAACAATTATTTTACGTTTGTAAGCGTGTTGTAGTTTAAGAATAAAAAGAAATGCAAAAGAAAAGAGAAAAATAATGCTTAATATCTTTAAAAGAATGCATTTTAAATGAAATAAAATGAAAATTAAATGTTTAAGTCATACAAGATTACCCCCAAATGATACTGGCAGGGGATGCAATGTACCCGTGCAAGTTAATAAAAATGGTAAACATGCGTCTTCGGGTACAATTTGAGGGTAGTTTCTTGTACATTTTTAAGATGTCTTCGGACACAGTTTAAGGATTTTTTCAGACACATTTTAAGGATATCTTCCGGTATAACGATAATCTGAGAATACCTTCGGATATGATGACAATTTTATGATGAATATTAAAAAGGTTAAAAAAGATAAATACTTGAAGTGGAACGAGAAAGAATAAATTTAAAATTTTAATAAAATTAATTATATTTTTTGTTGGTCATTCATGCATTGAATATAAATTTAATGCATATTTGATTACAATTACTCACTAAGTTTTATTTATAGTTGAAGTTAATGTTTTTTTTCAGGAGAATGAAAGTTTTAGGTTGTTATGTCTGATAGGAGAAAATATGTTTACCAGAGAATGACCACTGCTACTAGGTATATTTGTTATGATGATAGTTTCTCATTGATATTTCTTTCAGATATTGATATATTGTTTTGTATTGACTTGAAATGTTATTTTTTGATGTTTTAGAATTTATTGCATTTTGTGGATTAATGGCTCCTTTATATATTGGAAGTTGTTGAAATATGTTGTGGATAGTCAGTTAGAGGTCAATACTGTCCAACAGTAAAACCAGCCTTAGTTAATTCTAAGCACCGGGTCAGGTCGTGACAAAAATAGGAAGGGGTAATCATTTGTACGTGAACTAGGGTAGAGGCAAGTTATATAAGGTATGTTCAATAATTTTTTATAAGTTAATTAATCTTTTATTACAGATATAAGCTTTATGTGTGTGTGTGTTTAAATGCAAAATAAAAATTTAATTAGAACCTAAAATTAATGATTTCAAATTCGAAGGAGAAATTGGAGGAGCATGAGAGTTAGGAAGAGGATTGATCTGAACAACTCATAAAGTAAACATTAATGATATATTTTTATTAGAACAAATAGTATAATTATTTAAATTAATGTTATTATTATTTTTTATTTTTGTAATCAAAAGGGTTTAAAAACTGATAAATTCTCAAATTTTGAGGAAAACTAAGAACTTTAAAGTCAACAAAGGTTAGAGTTTTTAATCATTCTACATCTTCAAATAAGCGAGCTACGTTTAAGTCTTGCCATTAAAACGAAATCAATAATTTTTTATAAGTTAATTAATCTTTTATTACAGATATAAGCTTTATGTGTGTGTGTGTTTAAATGCAAAATAAAAATTTAATTAGAACCTAAAATTAATGATTTCAAATTCGAAGGAGAAATTGGAGGAGCATGAGAGTTAGGAAGAGGATTGATCTGAACAACTCATAAAGTAAATATTAATGATATATTTTTATTAGAACAAATAGTATAATTATTTAAATTAATGTTATTATTATTTTTTATTTTTGTAATCAAAGGGGTTTAAAAAATGATAAATTCTCAAATTTTGAGGAAAACTAAGAACTTTAAAGTCAATAAAGGTTAGAGTTTTTAATCATTCTACATCTTTAAATAAGCGAGCTACATTTAAGTCTTTCCATTAAAATGGATTTTTTATAAGTATATGCACATTTTATTAGTTTAGGTGTTAGGAAGTGAGAAGTAATAAACCTTTTCAAAAATTTTCTAAGTTAAGGTGAGTAATTTTTTTTTTTTGTGTATTAAATTTAAAGTTAATTAAATAAAGCTTTTCTTTAATTCTTTAGGCAATTATTTTATGTTTGTATGCATGTTGTAGCTCAAGAATGGAATGAATGAAAATAAAAAACAAAAAAAAAATGATTAATGTCTTTAAAAGAATGTAATTTAAATGAAATTAAATTAAATTAAAATATTTAAAGAAGATGGTAGAGGTGCGCCTTTGAGTGCAATTTGAGGGTACCTTCAGGCACATTTTTTAGGGTGTCTTCGGACATATTTTGAGAGTGCTTTTGAACAAATTTTGAGGATACCTTCAGTTATGATGATAATCCTGTGATGACTATTAAAGTGGTTAAAAATAATGAATACTCAAAGTGGAACAAGAATGGATAAATTTAAAGTTTTAACGAAATTAACTGTATTTTGAGTTGTTCATTCATATATAGCATAGCATCGCATCGCATATATATTTAATGCATATTACATTATAATTAGAAATGTCCAAGAATGCATATAATTATAACTTACAGTTGAAGTTAATGTTTCATTTCAAGAAAAGAAAAGTTTTAGGTTGATGTCTCTGATAGTAAAGACTTTGTTTACCAGAGGAGGACCACTGTTATTGGGAATATTTGTTATGATGATAGTTTTTCTTTACTATTTCTTTCATATATTGATATATTGTATTGTACTAGCTTGAGATGTTATTTTTGGATTCTTTAAAATTTATTCTATTTTGTGGATTAGTGACCCTTTTATTTTTAAAAATGATAGTTTCTTTTTTACTATATTTTATTTTTACCTTTGCATTGTAAAAAAAGAAGTTGATGAGGCTTTAAAGAAAACTAATGGTGGAAAATCTGTAGGGCCTGATGATATCTCAATTGAAATATGAAAATATTTAAAGTGTGGAAATATTTAGGAGATTTGGGAGTTTCTAGGCTGACTAAACTTTTTAATATTAGATGCAAAACTAAAAAGATGCCTGAGGGGTGATTTATGTCGGACATGTCTACTATGGAAGCTATAAATTTATTGAGAGGTTTGATGGATAAGTTCAGAGATAATAAGAAGAATCTACATTTGATTTTTATTAATTTAGAAAAAATTTAAGATAAGGTTCCAAGAGATATCCTTTGGAGAGTTCTTGAGAAGAAAGGTGTTGATCTGATTTATATTCAAGTCATTAAAGATATGTATACTAGATCTGTTACTTGTGTTCGAATTGAAGGAGGATTGACCAAATATTTTCCTATTTCTATTGAATTACATCAGGGATCGACTTTAAGCTCATATCTTTTTGCTTTAGTTATGGATGGGCTTACTCGACATCCACAAGATGATGTACCTTGGTGTATGATTTTTGTTGGTGATATACTTCTCATGGATAAGACGATAGAAAAAGCCCAAGAAAAATTTAAATTATGGTCTACATTGGATTCTAAAGGCCTTCATTTAAGAACTAAAACTGAATACATAGAATGTAATTTTAGTAGCAGTAGCTCTAGTGACATAAGTGTGACTTTGGGCCTTAATAGTAGAATTCAAGTTGGTTGATTGAAGTGAAGGAATACTTCGGGCCTTTTGTGTGATAGAAAAGTACCCCTTAGACTGAAAGGAAAATTTTATAAGACAATGGTGAGACCTGCAATGCTCTATGGCACTGAATGTTGGTCTTTAAAAGAGAAGCATAAAAATAAGTTAAGTGTTGCCGAGATGAGCATGATTAGGTGGATGTGGCTTTACACTTAGAGACAAGATGCGAAATGAATATATCCATGATAGGTTTGGTGTAGCTCCTATGCGGACAAAATTAGAGAGTCGTCTTAGATGGTTTGGCCACATTAAACGTTGACCATCTGATGATCCGATTAAGAGAATAGATGTTTTAGATTCAAATTATGTTAAGAAAGGCAGAGGTAGACTTAGGAAGACTTGGGCTTATTGTATAAAAAATGTTCTTAATTTACTAGAACTAAATGAAAATATGACACTAAATAGAACGCAATTGAGAAAAAGGATTCATGTAGCCGACCCCACGTAGTGGGATTAAGGCTTTGTTGTTGTTGTTGTAGTGACCCTTTTATATATTGGAAGTTAATAAAATATTTTGTGAGTAGTTATTTAGATGTCAATACCGTCCGACTGCAGCACCCGCCTTAGTTAATTCCAGGCATCGGGTCGGACATGTTATAAGTTGACTTTTAGAAACATGTCCTCACGATACTGCAATGGCAGGTATTTTTTCGGCATTACCTTAATCATCTTCTCTCACTTAGTTTTCTTATTAATGCATTATCTTCTCCTCTGCCTGTGTAGATTTTACTACCGTAAGAAGACATTCTTCTTTAATTTAATGGCATCTAGTTTGATTTGTTTATCCTCTGATATGTCTTTATACTTCCGTTTAGTTAATCGCAACAAGTTGATAAACTCATCGAGGTCCACACCTCCCAAAAATGCTGGAAGGTCAGTCTTGATGTCGAAGTCCCACTGACTCCCATAAGTGGCCTATTCTCACCTTTTTTTTTCAAAGCTCAAGGGCTAATATATTAAAATAGAAAAGATACAAATAGATTGTATGAGTGGGCCCAAAAAAGTCACCCTACCAATGCGGTACAACACACAAAAATCCCAAAAAAAAGAAAAGATACATGTAAGGTCAAAAACCAAAACCACCAAAACACAGAAACAAGTAGTTAGGGGTGACCCAATTTAGTCATGTCTCTGCCTCTAGTTCTAGGAAGGGAACCAGCTAACAAATTGGTAAGTTGTGTATCATTACCCGTAGTAAACAATGTATCATCCATTAAATTCCTGAGCTCAATTAGGCCTCCATTCTTCTTCTTCCTCCTGGATGTATAAATCTGTCATTCCTCATCTGAAGACTGACTCATCTGATCAGTGTTAGTCAACAGATTGTTGAGCATGTATAAGCTGATGAGCCCCTTGCCCCTGACTAACAGTAACGACTTGCTCATTCTGTGAGGTGGTAGAACCGCAATAAAAAGATTGTTAACCATTGTAACAACAATAGATTCTAGTGTGAGTGAAGTATGAATTGTTTCCTCTGCACCGGATATTTCCTGAATATGAGAAGCTGCAAGACTCTCCTGATTACCGATTCGAACAATGTCCTTTGTAAGTAAGGATCCTTCAGTATTGTTTTCAAGAAGGTTTGAAGTTGTAGGTTGCCCAACAGAGCCATCTAACAACACATCAATCGCAGAAACAGAAACAGTATTGTCAGGGGGGTCCTCAGGAGCAATTAAATCAGACATCAACTCCTATCTTGTGGTAATTTCCTCCATAAGTGGAGCAAATGTGTCCAGAGCAATGGGGTTAGACACATCCTTATGCGTTTGAGCTTTAGATTTCAAGTTAAGGTGGAGTCTATGACATTTGTCAAGGGTATGCTCAAACATCTTACAATGGGTACAATAAAAGGGTCTATGTTTCATGACAATTTGTTGTCAATATTCATTATGTGTAGTGTTTAGACAGACTTCTATAATATTATCAGGCAAAGTAATATCACTTTCCACAAGTATTCAGGAAACAGAATGTCTGGTTAGATTAAAGGTGGGTAGATCTAGCTTCATAGGATCCTCAAGTATGACACAAGTATGACACACCAATAGAGTAGAGAACCTGATGATTAAATAGATGCAGCTTGAGACCAGATAAACTAAATCATACTGGTACAGTGGGAGGTTCATGATTTGGGTCAAAATCAGGAAGCCACTTGAGTAAGATCATTGACGTTCCAACAATGTTAACGCATGTCTCCCATCAAGGAGTCTCACTTTCCGCTTTCCTACTAGTTTGAGATCTTTAAAACTCATTCTGATAACTTCTATAGATGGGTGCCTCCACTGAAATTTTCTGATAAGAGAGTGAACTTACATTTCTCAGCAAAGGTTAAAATTTCTAAATCAATTCTTTGGTATTGGATACCAAGATGACGTGGTCGATAATCCTAATCACTATGATATTCCCAGTGAGACGGATTCAAATCCTTGTCCTTATCTTCCCCTTGACTCTTTCGATCACGATTGAAAGTAATCTCTTTCTAGTTCCCATCACCCAACTCAGCTAGTCTCCATTGCAGACGAAGGATTTCTCATTGGATCCCTTCCCGAAAAGAGCCTGATGTATCTTTCCATGGTAGCATGGTTGGGTTTGGGAAGTGGAAGGAAAAAATTGGGTGGATGTGGCTTGGGTGAGGCAGATGCTAGAAACTTTAGGATGGGATTAAAGTCGAGCTAACACTGATACCAATTGATACCAAAACTAATCGAGATTTAACGAAACACAAATAAAACTTTTATTAATATAGAAACAGGGTTACAACATGACGCAATGAAAAGGGACAAACAACGACAAAACAATTTCCTGCTAGGGACCAAAAGATGAGATTCGAGGGTGGGGTGGCGTCGCCAGCATATTGTGGTTATGGGGAAGGGTTAGTGGCAGTGAGATGGGTCAGGTAAGGGTTTAGGGGCCTGGTATGCTGACAGGAGTGGCTGCTAAGAAGGGCGGCAGAGGGTTAGAGTCAGGGTCGGGCGATTAGGTAGCGAAGGTAGGCAGCAAGGAAGGTGCAGTTTGGGTGAGTGGACAGCAAGGGTAGGCGGTAGGGAATGGCGGCTGGGTGTTAGGTTGAAGTATGAGGAGGCCGGAGTTGGAGAAGAGGGGAGGAGAAGGGTAAGGTAAGGGTAAAAGGAAAGATACAACACCACCTCGAAGTAGGATACAGCCGGAATACCAACACCTCGTATACAACCCTAGAGTAAGGATAATACTCCACACAAAAATCTAAAATCTGCAAAACCAAGGCTGCCCTAACTCTCTAAAACAACAACAATATATAGATTCCAATTGGAGGAAGAACAAGGAAAGAAGTAGGAAAGGAAACTCGCACACAAGAGGATGGGGTGTGAATACTCCAATAAATAGTCATTAAAGGCTTTCCATATTTAGAGAAACACATAAGAGAGGCGGTAGTCTCACCCCTTCTACCTGTCACGCGATCCTTCTGCCTCACCCCTTCTACAAGTCTCACGACCCGTGTTTTGGACCGGTGAGGAAATTGGTCAATCGGTTCAGCCCACTGGCATTTTAAAGCCCCATGTAATCGGCGATGTTAGCGTCCTACTACAGGGGTGCCTTTTAGCGCCCCAGATCAATGGAGCCATTAGGTTACATAGAAATTTTTTTTATTGAGGTTGAGGCAAAACTAGGTAAAATATTGCATTATTTTTAAACAGAAGTAAATAAATAAGTCAACAATTAGCTGGCTGCACTCACAATTTTGCAAAATATAAATATGAGCTACAAAAGATTCAACGATAAAAAATAAATAAATAATAAAAAAATAAAAAACTAATTATACCAATCAAGGAAAACAGAGCATAAACCAGATTCTTTTTGTTATGCACAAATAAACTAATTATTAGTGAAGATATCACGACCCAATTTTTCTCTTTTAAAATCATAACCTCATTCCCAAGAATCAACAATACATGACTAATTATTCAACAACTGAATCATAATAGTCTACAAGTAAACCATGGCTTATATCCACAAATAAAAAAAAAATAAAAAAAAAAACAACTAATAGTTTAGATTTGGCAGTTATGCAGATAAATTAATAAGTTAATAGTCAACATACCTGGAATATTCAAGTGAAGCGCCTTCATGCAAAGACAAGATAGAACCACACCCTCCAAATTTGTCATTAGCACAACCATAATAAACTTCCCTAATACCTGCTTTTTGAAAGAGTTATTTAATCTAGTAATGCTTAATTAGAACAGGTTAATAATTAGGTGCGCTGAACTGACCAAGAATGGACAATGCCGCTGCGCACATTATACACGGCTCACATGTCACATAAAGATCACATGAAGAAAATCTTTGTGCGACTTGTAAGCAGTTCAGTCCAGCCATTTGCCATTGTTCCATTAGTATGTCAATGGCTTCCATTTCTGCATGTCTGGTTGCCTAATAATGTAAAGCAGCATAAGAAAAAGGTTATGAATAAAAAAGTAAAAAGATTTAAAGAACAAGAAATCCTGTGTTGTTCGACAAACAACTATCCTGATACATTTCATTTTTCTGTATTACTAATTCATCAATAAAAAACCGTTCTTAAATCTACAGAAAAAATCATGGCAAAATTACATAAACTCATGCGTGAGTCAATGTTCACAACAACAAGCATGACTTAGACACATGCACAAATCAAAGTTCACAGCAAAAAGAATGACAAAAATATTTTGTGATCTTTGTGTGAGGGAAGTCGAGTTGAGTAATAGGCCGATCACCTATTTCAATAAAGAAGATTGGCAGAACCTAACCGTTAAATTCAAGAAACTGACCGGAAGGGATTACGATCAGATGAAACTTAAAAATAAATGGGATCAATTAAAAAAAGACTGAAAATTTTGGAAATAGCTCAAAAGAAGATCAACCGGATTGGGTTGGGATCCACTTAAGCGGACAATAGATGCACCAGATGAATAGTGGGCTGAGAAGTTAGCGGTAAATGCATACCTATATTAGTTTTTTGCGTTAATTTCATCTTTCTAAAGATTTTTACTAATTATTTATCTTTTTATATTACAGGTTGTGCCGGCTGCCAAAAAATTCAAACTCAGCGGCATTGATCCAGTATTAGAGGAAAAGTTGAATAGCATGTGCATAGGTGTTGTCGCTACTGGAACTCATGCTTTCACCCCAACTTATCAGAGCTTTGCTGGTTGAACACATGACATGGCAACCGAGCACATAGGTGAATCTGGAGAAGGTCCCAGCCAACTCCAGATGTTCAATCAACTGGTCGGACAAAGCGTCCCAGAGCGGAAAAAAAGAAAGTTGGAGTCGCATTTGTCAGAGGTTTCATAGAGACGCTGCTTGAATCCTGCAAACCGAAGACTGCACCACCTCTAATAACAAACAACTACTCAATTCAAGAGTGTCTTAAAATCTTGTGTACATATCCCGGTGTTAAAGAAGACGAACCCATGTATTTAAAATATGTGAAGTTGTTGGGGAACTCCACTCGTACACAGTTCTTCGCGAATTTGGACCAAGAATTCTGAATTTCTTACTTGCAATCTTTTATGAATGATTGATTAGGATTGACTTTTGTTTTTATTTTAGCACTAGTCATTGTAATAATTATGTGATTGACTCTTTGTTCCTATGTCTTCTTTGAACTATATGTGATTGTCTGTGTCATTACATTTTATGTTTATGTCTTCGTTTATTTCTTCTAAAATAGTTTCTTTCCTACTACTGCAAGTTAACGTTAAACATCTTAAAAAAAAACTATTTATCACATTTTGTAGAATGGATGAAGAACAAATTAGCCACAACCGCAAAGTTACTCTCGTCGTCTACGATCATACATACGTTGATCGAACACCTTGTATGATATCGAGTTAGATAGGAGAAAAATGGGTCGGGGAGATATTACGAGGACACCCAACAATGTTTACAAACATATTTTGTATGACGAATGAGATATTTCTCGACCTGCTTAATCCGAGATCTTCATGGATTACACGGCTCATCAAGAACACTGCCAGAGAGGTATTGGCAATTACCATGTATATCTTATCCCAAAATGAATCTATCAGAGGAGCTATGGAGCGATTCCAACACTCTTCGAAAACTATTAGTAGATATTTTTCATTGGGTTTGAATGCGCTGGTGAGTCTGACATACAAGATAGTAAAGTCCGAGGACCCAACGTTTCAAACCATTCATACACAAATTACAAACAACCCTCGATACATGTCTTTCTTCAAGATAAGTGGCCTACATAATTTTTATTTTCAAATTTAACAATTTATTGATTTTAAGTTGATCAGGGGAACTTTCTGCACCACAAGACTGTATTGGAGCTATTGACGGAACACACGTCGATGCACAACTGTCTCCTACAGAGAAAGTCTCATACATCGGATAGTGTGGATCCCCCACACATAATGTCTTGGTCGTGTGTGATTTCAATATATGTTTTACTTTTGTGATGGCTAGATGGGAAGATAACGCACACGATAGCCGTGTTTTCAAGTTTGCTACTAGAAACCGTTCATATGGGTTCCCTTATCCTCCTCTAGGTACGCTAATTTCAGAAATTAATTTTGTTTTGTACATCCATTCATAACTAACATCACACAACAGGTAAGTACTACCTAGTCAACGCTGCATATCCCTTATAAAAGGGGTTTCTTAAGTCGTATCCATATACAAAGTATCATATCCCAGATTTTGAAATGTCAAGCAGTATAGCACGTAGGAAGAAAGAATTATTCAATAAAAATGCATTCATCATTACGAGACGTAATCGAACGATCATTCGGAGTGTGGAAGAAGAAATGGGTTATATTGCGTGATATGTCCACTTATCCATTTCGAAGCAGGTCCAGATAGTAGTGGCCACCATGACACTACACAACTTTATTAGAAGGCACCCTTCAAGAACTGATGCAAAATTTGTCGTGGTTGATGCGAATTTACAACAAATTCCCCCCGAAGCATTCAAGTACCACCACAGCTTGAAATAGATTCACTTGAAACAAATACCAAAGATGGTGGAGGGGAATCTGAAATGGCAGCTCTGAGAGATCGAATCGCAGACAACATTACTGAAACATGTTAAGGAATGTATTGTAAAGTTTGACTAGACAATTATGAATGATACCTTATTTTAGGGTTTTCTGTAAGGACAATCTGCTATTACATGGCTATGTTTGGCATTTTTATGTTCATCTGTTTTGAACTATTTAATATGGAAGGTTTGAATGATATTAGTATGAAAGGTGTTATGCTATTATTGTGATGAAAATGAAAATATGTTGGATGAATTCCTTTGTATGACCTAAACTATATATTGTTGTTTTTAATGCTTTGAGCTCATTTTCTAATTACTGTGGATATATTGTTTTATGTTGGTGGGAGTTTGCAGCTTGATGGAGAGCTATCATTTTTGTTATTTGCATCTGGTATCCCTATAAGCTGCATTTGTTTTTCAAGGTGGCATGAATTTTAAATTGTATGATGGCATGAATTTTAAATTGTGATTTATAAATTGTGGCTAAACATATATGTTGTGGTTCAACTGTGATTTATTTATTTGAATAAGAATGAGGGTTGTTTGGTGGGAAATGGAGCTGCTAGTGAGGGATTTGTCTGATTGGCATGAAGAACTTTTATTTTAATTGGTATTCATGTCTACAGTAGCTTGGATAACCCTATACTTTAAGGGCAATCGTTGTTGGGTTTTTTCATGTTTTGTTATCGAAATTGGATGGATTGTGTCTCTATTTGAAACAGCTTGGATGGCCCTTTTTTCAGGGCAACCGCTGTCTTCTGTATTTCGTTCGAGTATGGAGAATAATTTGTTGGTAACAGAATTTGTTTGGAATCGAATTTGTTGGTAACAAAATTTGTTGGATGCATGGTGCATCTCTTTGAAGCAGCTTTGATGGTCACGTGTGGTTATATATGAGGGGATTATTTGAAACTTAATGCTTATATGAGACTTTTTATTATATTGTTTATCTGCTTACTCTCCCTTTATGTTTACAAATCAGAACTTATTTTTATAATTTTTTATGATCTGGAAAAAAACTTGAAAGACTCACTATTTCTTTATCTTTTTTGTTGCTTGGGGAAAATATTGCAACAAAATATCCTGATAATGATATTTCGATCCATTTTGAGCTTGTGAAGTGTGTGTTTTATGGGTGTTTATGTGAGTTGATGGAGCTTTTGCTGCATAGAAATATCTAGTTTTTATTTTAATGTTGAGGGGGCTTGTTGATCTTCGGGTTTATGATGACAGAGCAATTTTTAAGGTGCATGCAAGTCTGATTTGCTGCACTGATATTATGTTAAGGTAAATGCAAGTCTTGTTTTAGAATTGAAATTATATAGATGCTATAGTCATGTCCCTCTGGGAGTTATATGGATGATGTATTGAAGTCTTCCTATGCTTTATTCGTTTGATGGAGCATCTAATTATATGTTAACTACAAATGCTTACAGGTTCGATAAGCATGTGTTTTCCTATTTGCTGGCTCGGTTAGCTTGCTTGGGGGAAATGCGAATACATATATAGTATGTCGTATCTTATCTTCAGATCTCTTGTTAAAATACCTACTTGGGAGATATTTTTTGGGGGATATCTGCTAGTTGTTGGTTGGAGAGCTTGGTTTTAAGCACATATTACAACTTCAACTCCTCTATTCTATTCTTTTCTGAAGCAATCTTTTATTATGTTAGCAAATAGTTATTTCTTTAAAAAGTGAGGTCCAGGATATTGTATTGCTCCTGTATTGTATAAATCCGGCTTTAGAATTCCTTATTGAAAACATCTATTTCGGTTTGGAACATATATGAAGCATTTCTGTTTTACATTCAATGCAGGAAACTGTTTTACATTTGATGCATTTTTGTTGTTGAGTCAATGAGGTGCTTTATATTGAGATCAAGCATTGTTGAGTCAATGAGATGTTTTTTTGTTGTCGAGTCAATGAGATGCTTTATATATTTATATATATGAAAAATCATTAGAATTGTGTGGTAACATATATGAAGTCTCTCTGTATAAATATCAATTGTCTCAAACTTCTGTAGTAAAGTATGGCTGCGGTAACATATATGAAGCCTCTCTATGGTACACATTTTCTGTGAAAAGCATCAGTTGGATCATTGCTATCTATTACATAGACTGCTTATGTATGGCATCATTTTCTATGACTACTATGGTATGGTTATGTATGACATCATTTTCTATGATTCCAGGATTTTGGGGTGAAGCATTTGAAACATTTTTATGACTGCTATTTGATGTGAGAAGCATCAGTTAGATCATTGTTATCTATTACATAGGCTGCTTATGTATGGCATCATTTTCTATGGCTGCTATGGTATGGTTATGTATGACATCATTTTCTATGGCTGCTATGGTATGATTATGTATGACATCATTTTCCATGGTTCCAGGATTTTGGGGTGAAGCATTTGAAACATTTCTATAGCTGTTATTTGATGTACAACATTCGAATTTACCTGAGAAATTGAGTGGTATATATGTAAAAATTTTGGATTTGTATGCTTCAGGTAATTCTAATTATTGTTGGTATATATGTTATAGCTTTCCCATATTATTTCGGATTTACCTGCTGCATCTACACTTTTTGCAGTACATATAGGTTTCGAATTACCTATTGCATCATTTGGGTGCTACGCATCCTTGTATATATTCGATTCATTTATTTTCTTCAAACTACATGTCGTTTTGCAAATATATTTGGATATATGGATTAATGAACCAAATGTTATTATATGGATTTATGTCCTATTTAATTTTTTTCTTAATACTAAATTGTACTGATTTTATTGAGATAACAGTGGAGCATTTTGGACGGCTACAAAAATTTGGTGTCGGCAACCGCTGTCTTCATACTTCGGTAAGTATACTTTTTATATTTTCTCAATTTTTTGACTGATCTATTCTATTTTTAATAACTGCAGGACGATGAGTTTCAGATATTCAGGGAAGTCCGAGAAAGTAATGTGTCAGTGCGGGCTACTGTCCTTGCTACTCACGTCACGCCAGACACATAGCTTTGGAAGAAAGTTTTACAGGTACCCACGGTGGGCACAACGACAGGACTGCAGTTTCTTCAGGTGGGCCGACAGGGAGTCTTTTTATATGATATCTCAGCTGGAAAACGCTACTCAAAGTTCGTCGATCTCAAAATTTCAAAAAACTGCATCTGGTTCGAGTGCTTCTTTTTTTACTGCATCCCAGTCGGATAGGTTCGATCAGGGTTCTGGAGTGTCAGAGCCGGGCAGCATGGGCCATGATATACTGCTACATTTTACAGTAAACATTATAATTTTTTTCCTTGTCATTTAGACATGTTATTTTTTTCTTTTTTTTGGTCTCATTATACTCCATATTAGTATGTGAAGACGCATTTTATTTTTGGTATGCGTAACTTTACTCGTTTGATGTGATCGGATATATTTGAGTTATATACATGTAATACCCGTTTTTCGTATTCTCTTCTTTTAACATTTGATCTCTAATTTTGTTGAGAAAATAACAAATTCTACTACACAGACTATTAATTCAACTAAAAAGAATTACAAATAAGCTGTTTACAAAAAACACAAACCAAACAACTAAAGAGCTTATTCAGAACAGGGGCAAAATGGTCTTTTTTTCAGAATCAGTTGTTTTTCAAACGCACAAACCAAACAGTCAGATAGTTTATCCGAATCAGCTGCTCATCAACAAATTATCAGGAAAAGCTGCTTATCAGCAGAAGCTGGATAAGCTACAGCTACCCCAAACAAACCCTAAAATTAAATTGTCAATGATTTAAAGCATATTTAAAAATATTAAAAAATATTTTAGGTTTATGAATTTTTTTTTTTTTTTGTGGATCAAAGCTTATACCTTAATCTACCTCAAGGCTTATGCCTCACCTCATTAAAACAAAGCCCCTCAATTTCGAATTTGGGCTTCTTAAATTTGGATATTACTATATTTCTATGAAAAATATCAAAGATTTACTGAGTTAAGGAAATCCAAGTCGAGTGGTTCAATATGGAACACCCTAATTCCCATCTACGACTACCCTCATCATGAGCTTGCAATAGTTAGTAATTTTTCCTTCAATCGTTGTCATTTCTCACTACTATGCCCTACTATTTCTTATTGAATACCTCTGTTTCCCAAGACTGTAGCATAAAGCTAGAAGGTTACTTATTAAGAATGCTTCCCTACTTTGACTTCTTATTTGGTTAGTACATGCCTTTCTTTACTATTTCGGGTAAAGTGAGAGTTAATTTGTCTAAAAAAATTTGAAAACGTATAAGAATTCATAGTGGATTTATTGAAACATACTGAATTTGATTAACTTTTAATGAATTCTAGAAGGCTATCGTATTATGGTCATTTTGAGTTATAAAAGGAAACAAATTGATCAAATATTAAGTAGTGAAATAAAATTCAAAATTTCTCAATTTCCTGTACGTGTATTATTGGATGTACATCCATCAAATGCTCCATATCGCTACAACCATCCCTAAGGGTGAATCTCCTTATGCCAGTGTGTATTTTGGATCTTCTATTAATAATTTCTTTGTTCTCTGTCAAATTGTTTAGTGATATGCGTGTACATGATTAAAATGTCGTCAAGGGTGATACATATCAAATTCATTTTTGTAATGTGAACCAGAAACATTGCTGAAATTTTATATTATTCTCAAATTTCTTCGTGAGATTTTATATCTTGACAAATATTGCATTCTTGTTAGAACGAAATAAAGATGCTTATTATTTTTTAATTAAAGGTGGTTATTTTTATCTAAAATTCAGAATTTTAAACAAATCGTGACCCTTTTGTACGCTACCATTTTATATCTCATCCTAGGTTGTATTACTAATCTATAAACCCAAATCTTTCTATGTCAAAGAGAAAGCAATTTATTTGAGCGGTATGCATGTAAATCATCCAATAATGAAACATGCACACATCGCCAAAATCATGGTCATTGCCAAAATGATGCAGAAAAATTATAATTTTGTCATCACACTCACCTCACTCGTAATCCTTAGCCCCAGCAACCTCAAGCATGGTGGAGATTTTATTAAATATGATCACATGTCTTGGGTTACAAGTGATGAAAAAATCAAAAAACATAAGAATATTGCAATAAATCAAGAATGCAAAATCACACAAAATAGGAGTAAATTATTTTCATGATAGGAACGAGGAATTATGTTCCCAATCATGTCAGGAACGGCAATTGCTGGAGCACAGAGAATGGGAGTCGATCATCCGCAGTGCAAACCATATGGAATAATGTTTCCAATGATTTTAGGAATTGTAGTTATTGTAAATATCTTCAAGTGAACAGAACCATAGGAAAAGTAGAATAGCTCAATTCTAATGTCCTTAGAATAAGGATAACCAATACTTCTATCAATTCTAATGTCCTTAGAATAAGGATAACCAATAATACTTCTCAAAAAAAAAAGGTATAGCTTAAAATTAATGGTTTAACATCACTTGCGCAGAAGAATTGATGCAAGAAACTAAGAATGCATATGCCAGCAACAAATATAATTGTGAATAAGTTGATTCTTTCAGCATTAATTTAAAGCCATACATTCCTTGTCTCAGATGTTCGGTTGCTCCCAGAGGCAATCACCAAGCCATTCTCCACAATAACACAACTAACAGGCAATAAGAAACATTAGGAAAACAAAGACATATTGGGCATGCAATTATGAAAGTATACAACTAATTAGACTGAAATTTTGTGATGTGTAAGTACCATCTTGAAATGTCAAATAACTATCAAACTATTTATTTGAAAATTTATCTGATAGTATACATCTCCCTTATATTACCTTTTACATTTAATTTTTATTTATTCAATATCAAAATAACCATCGACCCTTAAAACAGATATTTGAAATTTTATCTGATAAAATCCATGTAAGAACCTAGAAACAGAGTAAAAGAAACATTCAATGCGAGTGAGATGAGCAAATAACAAATCAAAAACACTAACATCAAGCAAAAAAACATGAAAAATATAGATGTAAATAATTTCTATGTGTGTGTGCGTGCATGCGTGTGTGAACACAAACATCAAGGAAAAAAAAAGAAAAATATGGTGTGTGGTGTGTGGGTATTTGTGGGTGTGGGGTATATCACTCTCACATATCTTAGATAAGTTTCTTTAAAGTTGTTTAAATTTTTTAGTGGCCCATATTTAATAAAATAAGATAAAAATTTTCTTATATTATATAGGGCTAAAGAGTCATTTTATTATTAGATTGATCAAAATTGTATCCAAAAAAAATATAAAGGAGGCATTTGAAAGTTTTTCAAACCATAGTGAACCATATTTCGTGTTGCAAAACTTCAGGAGGAAAATGATAATTACCAACCTAAGAGAGGGACGTTTTACTCTAAGCCCGTCATCAAATAGACGAATAAAATCAGAAAAGACATTTAACACTGACTTTATATACTCATATCAATAGTTCGTTAGCAACATACCAACAAACACACAGGGTTATGGATTACTGCAGGAAAATACATGCATTCCGAAGCCTGGGTTAATAAATAATAAGTCATAGCAGTATTAAATGTATTCATCCATAACTTGTATGGAAGCGCATTTAAAACCAAGCATAGTTTTTTAACTTCTAAGGAAAACACTTCAAAAGGCAGGATGTTATAGACCTTTTATAACTGAAAGCTTTTAGCAATTATACCCCAGAACAAACTTCTCATAATTGAACCCTATTTTTATTTGTCAACTTATGAATTTCAAATAAATTCAGATAATTTATTATCATATCATTAATCAAAAAATTTAACAGACTCGTAACCAATTATTTAATTAGAACACTGTCGTGCATGTCAATGTTGCTCCTAGCTTTACTTCCCTGTATCATGAAAGATAAAGGATAAATATAATTTATAAGAGGATGAAGAATCCATCGTACCCAACAGGAACTTCTAGTCTGTCAAAAGCCAGTTTAGCCTGTTAAGATAATTATTGCTTTCAGAAAATATACAGCAAGATGCCTACAATTGCATAATAATCATGTATTTTGGCAACATTCTACATAATCTAATAATATTCCCTAAAAAATAAGTGATCCTCCAAAAGTATATAAAATGCTTCAGAAACGGACTTTGCCATGCTACTTAACTGTATGATCTAAGCACATGTAAATCAAAATCTAAGGAATCTGCAGCTCCCATTATATTTTACAATTCAAAATGTTGACAGCTTAGTTTATCACGGTTAAGAGAAAAATAATGGAAGAAAATTAGTAACAAATAGGTGTGTTTGACACCTCATTTAAATTTCCATGGTTTGTTGGAATGAAATATAACGGGGTATTTACATTATTTCAGCGCTCACTAAATTCTAAAGTGGCCATTATCATTGTTAATGAGAAGTGGAATCTCCCTAGTTCCTCAAACACATCGAGCAACAATGGTACAAATGCCATTGCAACTATTCCTACTAATGCTAATAGATTATCATTGATTTGGTTTGGTAAACCAGGACTTAATCCAAAAAGTTATATTTTTAATTTTATGCAATAACATAAATGATGTGAATTGGAATAAACTTATTTGGTTTAAAGGTTACAGTGTTAGTTTACCATTTTCAGCTGAAAGGTGATTCATCATGGACCCAATACTAAAGACAAACTTAAGACCAAAGGTATGGAGGTGCATATCATGTGTCCTCTTTGTAATAACATGGAGGAATCTCACTTGCACCTTTTCTTTGAATTCCCTATATCAATGATCATTTTTAGATCTACTGTGCCGAATGGACCTTCCCTCATGCATGCTGTACTTTCCTCCGAGCTGTGACTCATGCACATTAAAGTAAATAATAATGAGCGTAATTCCACACTTTCTTTTCTCCTTGCCATCCAGTGTGTTGCTCATATCACATTATGGATAGAATCCTGTATACTTTCTTTTCTCCTTGCCATCCAGTGTGTTGCGTATTACATTTGGTTGGAGAGAAATGAAATCATTTGAAATAAAAATAGATCCTTTATCCAAAAAATATGTGGAGACTTAATCAATGCCAAAAAGCTGAGAAGCAAAAAATGGAATTTGAAAGTGGTATGCCTCATAGGATCTCTATGACTTCAGGTCGCAGCATTTATTTAATAAAGAAATTTGGGATATTACTGATCCTGGTCGCTTCTCTCTGACTCTTACAGTATTTTTTGCACCAGTTTTGTTGTTTGTTAACTACTATTATGTTATGGGGAATGAGGATATAATTCCCAGATTTTCAACACGATCCCTTATTGTTGACATATACTATGAATAGTATATTACTCAATAAGAAATATGAGGATTCCAATGCTTGGTTATTTTTTTTATTTTTGAGCCCGTCTACCTTCATAGAAGATGAGGGCTCATCTCTATGTATAAGCTATGTATTCTCCATTTCTTTTGCCTTAGTGAAATATTTGATTGATTCCCTCCCGTGGATGTAGATCCAGTTGGATCGAACCACGTAAATGATCTGTGTTTGCTTGTGTTCTTTTTTCGTCTCATTTCTATGCCAGGAAGTACATATCTCACAACACTACTAATGACTAACATTAATAAAAATCACATATCAATGGATGAGATAAGTAACAAGAAGCGCTACAATCATGAACACATAAGCAACTCCTTGTCCAACAACTTTGCCACCGTTGCTCATCAGAGGTTCTGCAGCCGGCGCCGGTGCCATGGCGTGCCCGTGAGCGAGCCCCATCAGCCCTAAAACGAAGATGTAAAGAAAGAGAAGAACACAAATTCTGATGCTATTCATCTTCCAATTATTTCAAAAATGTAAACTTTGAAGAGGAAGAGTGGAAAAGTAGAAGAACAAAATGAATGAGATGAGAAGAAGAAAGACTCTACACTTGTTATTTATAATGGGGGATGATTGGCTGGAGGTATCCCTTTGCTTTGTGTTGATTTGGTAAGACATTGAAGCCTTCTTCCTCTTCTTGAAAATACGTTGAATTCTTACATTAGAAGTTGACGCAGAGAAGTGCCGTTGAAGGTTCGCAAGTCCTCGGAAGAGAAAAAACGTACAAGCGTTCATTGCATTCTAATCACCCAGCTAAATAACAGCTCTAAAAAACATATATTTTACACCACTTAACGACACACAACTATATATATATACATATATATATATATGTTATTGTCAATAACCATTATGGATTGTGCCCAGCCAAACTTCAGTAACATCAGATAACATCCCTTTTCACGAGTATTCTGATCACCGAGGGTCTAGTTAGGTTGAAAGTTGGCAGATCTAACTTCAAAGAATCCCCAAGGATGGCCCCAATAGAGTAGAAAACCTAATGGTGAAAAAAATGCAGCTTGAAACCAGGTAAACTAAATCATATCGGTACAGTAGGAGTTTCATGATTTGGGTCGAAATCAGGAGACTACTTGAGTATCTTCATTGATTTGACTGCGATATTAGGATATTTCTTGGAGAAAATTCTGGTGTAGTCTTCAATCACTGTTAGTTGGATCAACACATATCTCTCATCCATGAATCTCGCTTTCCACTTGCCTATTAGCTTAAGATCATCAACGCTCTTTCTGATAACATCCATAGGAGGGTGTCCCCACTGATATTTTCCAATAAGAACAAACTTAAATTTTTCCGTCAATGTAGAAATTTCTGATTCAAAGAAAAAGATTGTTATTTTTCCACATTTCCTACTTCTCTTCTTAACAAAAGGGCAATCATCTGCACCCTTGAGACATTACTTATAGCTTAAGGGGAATACCATCGCGGACTCCATCTGAGGGTTACCTGCCACGTGGGCAAAGGAGACTCTATCCGGCTCAACCAAAGAAAAAGGAAGCGTCATCAGAGCAAGGAGAGTTGTCGGTGTTAAGCTGCAGCGAGGTTGCTGACAATCAGAAAATTGTCGGCAGAGAGAAAATCGGGCACAGTCGCAGCAGAAGGAACCAGAAACCTAACTGTCTGGACACTGACGCAAAAGCAGGTGGCGCAGCATCGAAACAAAGACGCAGACGCACCACGCGACGGAAGCGCGAGAGAGGAAACTGCGACGAAAACTCGAGATGGTGAAGCCGAAGCAGACGCAGAAGAGCGAGAGTCGACGATGCGATGTCCTCTCCTTCGAGCGGTAGAATCAATTTCTAAATGTGTTCAAAAGCTGTCAGTAGAAGTTTGGTCATGTCTTTGATAAATGTCACAAGTTTCATCCAATTTTGAAATCTAAGATTAAAGTGAATAAGGATGGGTCTAACCCCACTGCTCTGGACATTTTAGTTCCAACTGGGAGGATACTACCAGACATGAGGTGTTTGTTGCCCCTGAGGACCCCCCATGCACTGTTGTTACTGTTATTGCGAGTAATGTGATGCTAGCACCTTAAAACCCCATAGAAAACAATACTGATAGACTATTACTTATAAATGATAGTGTTCAGATTGATAATCAGGAGAGCCTCGTAGCTCCACTTTTTCAGGAAGTATCCGATGTAGAGGCAACTCATACTTCACATATACTAAAACCTATTGTGGGTACTACGGTCAGTATTCATTCTGCTTCAGCTCTACCACCCCATCAGACTGATTCTTCAGATGAAGAATGACCAATCTATTCTAGGAGGAAGAAGAAGAATGGAGGCTAACTCCAGCTCAGGAACATATTGGATGATACATTGATTACTACTGACAATGGAGATCATCTTACCAGCTTATTAGCTTGCTCCTTCCCTAGAACTAGAGGCAGAGGCAAGACTAAATTGGGTCTCTCTCTAGTCACCTGATTTTATGTATTTCGGCACTGTTAGGATTTTTATTTAAGTATCTAATGTATTTTTTTTTTTGAACTATTTGTGATTTTTGTGTGGGCAGGGTGCCACGCTTGAGCCCTCCCACACATTGTATCTGTATTTTTTTTTCTATTTAATATATTAGCCTCTTTGGGCTTTCAATATATATTAAAAAAATCAAAAAAATTAAAAGAAGAGAGGTTTATGCATCCATCACCTTGCCAATTTGTTTCAAAGTAGGATTATTAAGTACTCGTTCAGGTTTTTTCAACTCAACGAGGATTTTTCTAAATATATATTTGTCCAAATTGTTTCAATGTGGCGAGAAAAATAATTAAATAAGTACTTGTTCAGATTGTTCCGATTGGGCACGAAAAGTTTTGGGCACCACTTTCCATGCAGTCTTATTGAAAGACTAGGAGCACTCTATGAGCAGGTGGGCAAGCATAGTGTTCTCTATCAATGTCAGATGCCACGAAACAACCAAATATTTTTTTTGTAACTAGAACTTACAAAAAATTTTAATTTGAACAATTTTGTCATTAATATGATATAAAATAAATTAAATCAAGATATAAATCATAACTGAATAAAATTTCTAATTGATTCTCTTTGAAATTCAATATCTTGAAGACCTAGATGAATAAAATATCACATTGAATACATATCAAATATTGAACGTTATATCACCACTAAATCCACAACAGGCAAATGAGCGAACAAAATGTGAGGCTTTTTTAAAATTCAAAGTGAAAATGTGCAAGTAACAAGATGTTTACTCAGATAAATCAGACATGTATAATTTTAAGTCTTTCGAGTGTTTTTGAAGTAATTTTCAAGTTCATGGTCATGTTTTAAAAGCCATGCACGTCAATTTGAAAATGTGCAAAGTTTTATAATGTGTCCAAATATATGAAATTGATCACCCGCATGTGCTCCAGCCAAAATCATAATGTTTTAAAAATGGTAAGCTAATATTGTGGGGAATAAAGATAAATTTGCACCGAAATTATTCTTGATTTGAGACATGTGCAATGCTATTTTGAAAGTACTTATGTTTATTTTAAAATTATAAATTCTTATATCTTGAAATTAAAGCTAAAAAATCAAGTTAAACATAATCAAGTAGGTCCCACTATCGACAAAACTCATAAGCCTAGTCTTATTCTCTTCCTCAGAAGAACTAGACTTGACGAATAATATTTTTTAATAAAATTCAAGTAATGTGAATAATTTGAAATATATAAAAATTTTGAAAATTAAACATCTATAATGGCTATGTTGACTAAAAATCTCAACCGGATGAGTTAATTTTTAAATCAAACTTTAAAATCAAGTTTCCAAACAAGATAAAAATACTCAAGTAAATTCAATCACCTAAAACATAAAGTAAAATCAATCCACCCTCCACAATAATTTATCGAGAATGACAGATTTTTAGTTAACCTCACTTCACAATTAGCAAATCTCAAATCAAATCTATTTTTAAGCTCACACTCAAATAGAGTCACACCAATAAAAATGTGGCCCAAGTCCTCTATCCACCTGATTTGGTATAACGTCTTTATAAGCCCCCTGAACTAAAGGTTAGCCGTCAAATAACGCTATTAAATTACGATCACAATTGTAACCCGTGTGTTCTCCAACGACTTTCTATCATTTGAGTTGTGAATCATAAGAGTACATTTTATTGACATCGAAGCCTTTGTCAGGTAAGGCAACCTAAATGTATAGTCTTAGAAAAACAATTCTCCTTATATCTACAATATCACCTTGGATGATGCAACCAATAATTGCTAGCAAGGATTCCTCGGTCAGGCTAGGTCGACTATATCATGTGACTAATTAGATTAGGGACCATGATGACTTGGAACAACAAATTCATAAGATCTTAATCAAGTTCATAATCATTCCCTCATCATGTGCTTTAAGCTCAAGATGATAGATCTTGTAATTCAAAAATCTGACTATATTACTATTATATGTTGAATAACCAGTATTTAATGACCAACCTTAGCTGAAGTTCTCTCTTCTTGTTTGTGTAATAATAATAAATTTTTAACAATTAGTGTCACTTCGAATAAAAACTGCCTTAATGATTCGTTACTAGGAGAGCTCCATTCAAACCAGATGAGAGGCAAGAAAAACAAAGGTGTATATTTGATGAGCTCTAACACATCCGACATTATTGTCATCCATCTACAACCCGTAATTGCTACCACTGACCTTCATCAGCCACAGAGACAAGCCGCCCGCCGCCATTGTTGTATTAATTGACCATTGTCGCCACCCATGTCCCACCCTGTCTTTGC
>NW_018165014.1:168816-173006 GCF_001263595.1 Phalaenopsis equestris | reverse complement strand
GGCAGTCAATATGATACAGACTTTTAATTAAGTGAAGGTGCATGCGCTTGGTGATACTATTTTGTTCGGGTGTAGGGGGATAGGTGTATTGGTGTTGTATGCCACATTTTTTTAGGATGTTTTGGAGATTATGGTTCACATATTCACCTCCACCATTGGTACAGGGAGTTTTAATGTGGTGATTAAATTAACTTTCAATCTTTGGTGTGAACGAGATATATCCATCTACAGTGAGAATATTCATCAACAAACACCAAGAAATATTTATAAGATTGTAAGGAAGGAGGGGGAAAAGGATCTCATAGTGATCTCATACATCAGAGTGAATTAGTTCTAACATTGAAGAAGATGTAGTAAATGAGAGTTTGTGACTATTAGCAAGACTGCAGAAATTACATTGTAAGTATGTGTGGCGTAGTTGTACAACAACAACAACAACTTTATCCCACTAAGTGATGTCCGCTACTGGAATCCTTTTCTCTAATGTGTCCTGCTGAGTGTCATATTTTCATTTAATTCTAATAGATAAAGATTTAAAAAAAAAATATGCCCAAATCTTTTTAGGTCTACCTCTACCTTTCTTAACATCAGTTGAATCGAAAACATCTACTCTTCAAGTCGGATCCTATGGTCGACGTTTAATGTGACCAAACCATCAAAGACAACTCTTTCTAATCTTGTTCGCCACTGGAGCTACAATAATCATACTACGGATATATTAATTTTGCATTTTGTCCGTAAGTGTCAAGCCACTCATCCAACTAAGCATGTTCATCTCAGCAACACTTAAGTTTGTTTTATGCTTCTCATTTAAAAGCCAACATTTTGTGTCAAAAATCATTGCAGGTCCCACCACCATCTTATAAAAGTTTCCTTTCAGTTTATAGGTATTTTTTTGTCACACAATAGGCTTCCTCCACTTCAACCAACCAACTTGAATTCTACTAATAACATCCTCAACAATATCAACATCACTTTAAATAATAGACCCGAGATATCTGAAACATTCACACTTTTTAATAATTTGATCGCCCACAATTATAACTCTGTCATTAGAGCTACTACCACTCAAATTAGATTCCATGTAAGGGGCACTTGTAAATGAGAAAATTTGAAAGCAATTGTTGATTGCATCTGAGCTGATAGGTGACCAAGCCAATAGTGTCAAAGATGCGGGAAATGTTGAACTGGTATGAGTGCTAAAGAGGGTGGAGGTGTTGTAATTGACAGTGATGAATTAAGTAGAGCCCATGAGTGCAGGGACATTCAAGTAATGTGTGGTTTGTCTTTAAGCAGGTGATGCAGTAACCATTAGCAGTGAAGGTAATGGAGCAAGAATTTGCTTTGATTAGTTTACGAACAGAGATAACAACACTCTATTATGAACATAGTGTAAATTGGATAAGTGCAGCTTATTGATAAGTGTGGGTAGGATCCTTGCCCGATATGGGTAATGGGAAGCTTTTGACCATTCCCGAGTATGATTGTGTTGTCTCATTGGAATTCTTGAGCGTTATTTAGGTGGTTTGGTTCTGCCATAAGGTGCTTGGAAGCTCAGTTATTTAGGTACTATTTGTTGTTCGTTGAATTAGCGGTTGTTGTAATAAGGGAAGTGAGAGTTTGATAGGATTTTTCATGTCTATACCAGCATTTGAATGCAGCAAGCCCTAGTTTCTTGCAGATTTGACATAAGTTTGATGCTATGTTTAGCATTGTAGATGGTCTGAGGTTAAGTTATTTTGGTTGGTATAGTGTGAGTATGACTTGTTTCAATTTTAACCTCTACCATGGAAAGACATGAGAGCTGCAGATAGGGACGCTTCTTTGGCTATTTCACTAACAAGATTGAGTTCTTGGCTTTCTTTGTTGCATAAAAAAGTGTAGAGATCATCTAGGAAGATTGGTTGAAGACTTGAACGGATTGCGGTTTTGAAAGCATGATAGTTGGAAAAAAGGTCATTCAAGGAGTATT
This sequence comes from Phalaenopsis equestris, assembly GCF_001263595.1. Lineage (NCBI taxonomy): Eukaryota > Viridiplantae > Streptophyta > Magnoliopsida > Asparagales > Orchidaceae > Phalaenopsis > Phalaenopsis equestris. The sequence goes on along the minus strand of NW_018165014.1, from coordinate 171,034 downwards.
GGATAATATCTCCTGGGTCTACTAGAGCACAGACCGAGGCGATGATATCAACCTTTGTTCTGATTTTGGATAGGTACCGATTCATAGATTTCCTTTGCATGGTGAGATTGTGAAGCTCGTTTTTTTAGTTGGATGATTCTGGATCACTTGGATGACTGTAATATGCACTCCACTGTTGTCCAAATTTCATGGCAGGGGCCAAGGGCTAAGACAAAAGGAAGAATCGGCAAAGAAATGAATAAGAAAAGCGTTGTCGCACAGTTTTGGTTGATCAATGTCCATTTGGTGAAATCTGGGTTGGGAATCAGATCGCCATTGAGATCTATTGTGTGCCATGTTGGGCAGGTGCACTATTTATCTAAGAAGTCGTATCTTTTGCTCAACAGGAATGAACGGTCAGACGGTGGAAATCAATGTTCTGTTATTTTATTTCTATCACGAGCAGTTTAATATTCAAATAATATATGAATGAGCACAAAAAAAAAATTAAAATTATCGAGTAGAAAATTTGTATATTTTTATTTGTTGTTCTCGTCTTTTATACACAGTTGCTCATCTTTTATTATTCTTGTTCAAATATCTAAAACCTAAAAAAATTTAAAGCAATATAATGAGTTATTTAAAGATAACTCATGAGTAATCACACACTTAAACTACAGTAACCTGAGAAAAATGTATCCTGATCTTCATATTTTTATAAGCAATCTGATATATACTAATGCATGCATCAATAACATTTTTTTAAATGAACATGCATTAGTCTTCTATATAGATTTATCGTAAATTTACTTTTATTTTTTACTCTTTACAAACATTTAAGTCTCTGTGAAGATCATCATCAACAAAACCTTACACGCCCTTGGTTGATATTGTCCTCTCAACTCTCGTCGGCTCCTGTCGGCACAACGATTAGCGATTTACACATCGCAATTGTCTAGGGCAAAAAGATCATTCCCTGACTCTAACCGATATTATTCAGTCGGCACGATGATTAGTAATGTAAATATCGCAACTGTCTGGGGAGTAAAGTTTTGGTCTACTCATTCCTAACTGATATTATCTCGTTGGCACATCGTTCAGTGAACTAATTATCACAATTGTCTGTGATGGTATAAGAACTCTACGCTTACAGGTACACTAACATCCTCTAACCGTAACATTAGAATATGAAATTCTTCTCTGAACATGCACATACAAGCATTCATATACAATTTATTTTATTCTTCATAACAGGCATTATTCTGATATATTTTTATGCATTTACTAACATGCATATTTACTCTGTTATACAAATATTCATCATGTATATCTTTCATATCATTCATATATCTATCTTATGCATAGATATTACTTATATTATGCATATTTTTTTATATGTCTATCTTACATATTTATCTTACATATAATTATCATCTAAATATCATTCATTTCGTGCATATCTTTCATAACTTTTCAGTCATAAATAATTTTTCTTTCTAATAATATGAAGAATATACTTTAAGATAAATCTAACTAAACTAATGCATATATATAAATCAACATACATTTTTGAAATAAAGACGAGTACTCAAATTTGAAAATATAATTACTCGTCTCAGTTGCCACACTATATTATTGATCTTCGGTAACTGATTGAATGTTGCAGTAACTTTTATATTGAGCTTAATAACCCATTAAAAATAATATTAAACCTTAAGATTTAAACAATTTTTATGTTAGCTTATAATTAATTTACCTTAATTTTAACGAAGTTAACTTACGAAGATTTTCTGCATGCTTGACTCGAACTCGTCTCCTCACGTAAACAACCTGAAACTCGCAATTAACTTTGGATATAAGGATATCTTGGCTCATAAAGTAATTAAACCTAAGAAGTAACATTCTTACCTCAAATAGGCTTCTCGGCACAAATCTATCTTTCCGAAACCGCCAACATTTTAAAACTAGTTTCCCCTCCACGGCTACCTAAAATGAACAATGCATAAAAAATGAGTAAAATCACAAAACGCAAGTGAAAGGAAGTAAATGAAAGCCTAGAAAGGGGAAGAAGAGGAATTTGTACCGTTTAGTTTCATTCCCGAATCGGTAGATGGGGAAGAGGCGCGGTTGTCTACGTCTTCACTGGTGCCGCTCGCCCATTGCTACAGTAAGGGTCGCAGGATACTTTGCTGTCGAGCCGCTGCAGCCGCGTGAGGGAGAAGCCGGGACAGGGAGGGAG
>NW_018165014.1:151630-168418 GCF_001263595.1 Phalaenopsis equestris | reverse complement strand
TAATATAGTATATTAATATATTATTATTATTAATTTATTATATATTATAATTTATAAAATTTAATTTTTTAAAATATCATAAATTTTTTATCTATAATTATTTTAAAATATTTTATATTTTAAATAATAATGATTCGAACGTGAACGAACTGATTAGTGTACAATTTGTTTCATATAACTAGCCTAACTAAAAAAAAAATTAATGTCGGTCTAGTTTACTTATTGAACCAATCGGAACAATTGACTAACCGAAGAAGAACTGTTGGGGAGCAACAAGCTTGGTGTTTTGACAGCACTTCAGTTTATTAGTTTGTGCTCTGGTATGTGTTGCTAATGGCGAGGGCGGGAGGGATCACGAATGCGGTGAATGTGGGCATTGCGGTGCAAGCCGATTGGGAGGATCGGGAGTTCATCTCTTCGCTCAATGTCCGCCGCCTCTTCGAATTCCTCCTCCAATTCGGTAACCCCTTCCAATTTTTTTTTTAGCATTTCCTATTTCTTCTTCTTCTTTTTAATGGTTCTGCACCGTCCGTCGATGCCTCCTGTTTGAATTGTTGATCCATTGAAGAGTCCTGATTTGTGTTCTTTATCGAGTAGAAATTTATTCTCTTGTATTTTTCCTTCACGTCAGCTAATCTGATTGGGTGCTGAGTTGATGTCTTTTCTAAGGCACTCTGCAATAGCTATTGAGATACAATCAAAAGGCGAGAAAAAGAAACGAAATAACCTGTAGTCCGGTTTGTGAGTGACAGTTTCTGAAAGTTAATGCTAAAGATGGTAGATCTTGCGCGGATCTGGCAACCGTCGAGGTGTTGCAGCCGTCTGGCGGGGAACTGGAATTAACGAAGAAGACGGTCTTCAGATATTTTCTTGGCGGTGGATTTGGCAGCCAGTCGAGTTGATGCGGTAGTCTGGCAGGGAACTGGAGCTGAGTGGAGAAGACGGTCGTCAAAGATGTTCTTGGATGTGGACATCGCAGCCAGTCGAGGTGATGCCCGCATGGGAGTGTTTGAAAAGGGCGAGATTTTGTGGATGCGGGAGAAGGATCAGCGACGGTTGTCGTCGGAGGCCAAAGAGAAGAATCGGTGAATTGAAGGATCAGTCGGAGAAAAAGATAGGAAGCGAGGATGGGGAGGCGGAAGCTGAAGAATCGACGAATGGTAGGGACATGCGAAGGATTGTGATGAGAAGTAAGAGGAAGTTAGTGGAGTACGGTAGAACCAGAGCACCAATTTGTTACGATCTAGCTGCAGTTAGTGGAGTACGTTAGAACCAGAGCACCAATTTGTTACGATCTAGCTGCTGAGAATATGACAGGAAAGGAGAAATGGAAAAAAATAGGGAGAAAAACATGTAAGAAGAAATTACTCTTCACTGCCATATCTTGAATACAAGTAGCCTTTGCCTATTTATAGGTAAAAAAAGTAAGAAAATATTGTCTAAAAGGGTTAACGAATAAAAATGGAGTTTTAAGAATAAAATTAAATAAAAGCTCTAGCCATCTTGGATGCTGAAGTGTACGAGCAGGGTTTAATGAAATTGGTGTTAGGATGTGGTCCGGCTGACTCATATCAGTGTATGAGATCTATGGGCTGGGTGGATTGGTTGATGCCAAGAAAGATCAGCCAACCAAACAGAGTGGAGAAGGAGATGCAATAAAAACATGAAATGTTGACGGGATGAGTGGTGAGTTTTGTCATCACCCATTGATTAGGAAGATGTTGCTGCCATGGTGAAGTGTATCTCATAGTATGAAAAGGGGTTGGGCATAGCTAGGGCAGACCATAAGTTGGAGAATACTAAGCGGAAAGAGTAGAGATTTTAAAATAACACTTTCCCTGATGGTTGATTGGACCGCGTGTAAACTGATGAGTTGATAAGGGGTAGTAACGTTGAGAAGATGAATGTAAGAGAAAGCATTTAAACCTGTAATTACCATTTCTAGTAGGATTTGGTAAATCCTGGTTTAGAACTAAAATTGATAGATTCAAGATTTAAGGCAACATGAGACTTAAGTGGCATGGGAAAGTCTTGTGGCAGGATTTAGGCTCATAGAAAATCTATTTTTTTATAAGGCTAAACACACACACAAAAATATGTGGTCGTACAATTAATAAGGTGATGAATATGAGTATTGTCTCACATAGACCAATAGCTAATTACTGAAATTAGGTTGGTTCCAACTTTGTTTAATTGGATGAAAAAGAGGAAAATGAATTAGAAAAACTAATTGTTAGAAATGGAGGAATCCTAAAGGTTTGATTGTTATAGGTTAATGATCCAGGGATTAGATTTCACTAGAACTAGTTAAACATATATTCGATAATCAAGCATAAGGGATCGCAATGCTTGTATGAGTTGTCATATGATTTGGCATGGTATTATTATTAAATGTCACCTAAATCTTATCTAACAGAGAGAGAGAGAGAGATTGGGAGGGAGGGAGGGAGGCTCTAGAAGTTTTACTACAAAAAGATGAGTACAAGAAATTTGAGCTTAATTGCTAAAGATTCAATAGTTAGCGCTTTTCCTATTAGCATCAATTTATATTTTGGCGTTGGGGTGAGACTTGCTAAAATTTGTACATAATAAGATACATGAGCACAAAAATGTGAAGTACTACACATTGATTATTTGTTATAAAATTTCAGTGGTGTGTAGTTTGAAGAAGAATCAATTCTATAATTGACATATTAAGAGGGTTGCTAGTTGTCCTAAATTTGTCAAGTATATCATGTGCTTGGGTGATATGTCTGAGATTAACAGTTGGTAAGTTCGCCATGGATCTAGCGAGTTCTACATGTTTTCTTCATAAGCTCTGTTGCGTTGAACCTGATTGGTGAGTTTGCCAACAATAGAGCCTTAATCCCACTACGTGGGGTCGGCTACATGAAACCTTTTTCTCCATTGCTTCCTATTTAGTGTCATATTTTCATTTAGTTCTAGTAAATTAAGATCATTTTTTTATACAATAAGCCCAAGTCTTCCTAGGTCTACCTCTACCTTTCTTAGCACAAGTTGAATCTAAAACATCTTCCAGGTCAACCTCTGCCTTTCTTAACACAAGTCTTCCTAGGCCTACTTTTGCCTTTCGTATATATGAAGAATGCATGTAATATTTGCTCCTAACCTAGATGAGTCAATAATTTACTTGATTTATAATAAATCTCTAGTTCTTATTGTTGATAATGAACCAATCACAAGTAAAATAAACACATATTAGAGACTTAAAACAACAATAAAGCATAAACGATCAACTAATTATATCTATATCTAATCCCTATTAAAGGGATTGGCTCATGCTAAAGTAATAGAAAACATAAGAATGTGTGATCCAAAAATAAAAATAGCTAGTCGAGCAGAGAAAGAAAATGTTTAGTATTGTTGGCTTTTGCATTGCTTCGCCATGGCTTTCTTAACCTTTGTCCTAGGTCTCCTTCAAATTTATTGTCCGAGGATCCCCTGAAAAACTTAATTTTTTTTTTATTAATGTTATAATATATTCTTTTAATATTTCTGTTTAAATTTTGTAATTTGTGGCACTTAGATTTACTTAAAATTAGGTCAAGGCCAAATCAAGTTGTTGAGCACTAGTTGTGATCTCCTGTGCAAGATGAAAATTTCGAAATTTTGAAATTGACACTTAGGCGTTGGATATGGCACATTGGTATCTTGCATGGGCACTAGGTTGGGAGCTAAACCCTTAGTAAAAAATTAAAATTTCGACCTATATGGGCTTCTAAGCATCCAAATTGCTTTTGTGCATTGTATACTGCTCTTATTATCCCAATCGCTTCTATTTCACAACTTGCACTTGAAATTCAAAGAAAATAGATTTGTCTTGTATTAATAAAATAATTTAATTAGTGCAATGATAAAATTGAGCCAAATTAACTTGAGAAGTCCAAAAAATTAGATTGGAAAAATATTATTAAAACGTCATTTTATTAACATCCTCATACTTATCCTTGGGTGAAGAAAAAATCAAATAGGTTGAGATAAAGACTTTACAATATAATCCTGTCAGTGAAGCGAAACTATACATTATTTTTGTAAAGCTATATAAAGTGTTAAAGATTATTTCTTATTACATAATAAAAAGATGTTTAGATGCTTACAGAAATTTTACTGAACAATGTATTGACATTCTCTCATATCCTCAGGAATATTTGTGAGCTATAAAATTTCATGCAAGCATTGCTCAACACCCTTAGTCTCATTTAAAAATCTTTAAATGTGTATAGTGGGTTGTTATGTGAACTATACTAATTAGTATTCCTTATGCTTGAGAATTGAAAGTTGTTGATATTGAATTTATCTCGAAGTTGAAAGTAGATTATATTCATAGAACGGTGACGGTAGATTTTAGAGAAAATGATGGGTGCATCGTGGGGTATGGCTATAAAAACTTTTTTTTATATTAATTGATTTGCATTTCCACTTAAACTAATCGCCAGATCATTGACCTTTAACCACTTATAATGTCTCTCTTTTTTAATTATTATTTTTTATTTCTTTTGCTTGTAATAACCCTATTTTTGTCTTTTTTAATTAAAGTTGCAACCAACCCAATTTTAGTAATTAGTGATAAGGTCTGTGTGGAATGAGATATTCATATTCGCCACTTTATTACTTTTGCAATTTGGTACCCTTGAATGTGCATTCAGTCGTATCAAATATTTTTTTGACGTGTAGACTTACTTCTTTTGAATGTATTAAAAAAGTTTCATATTCTATATGGTTATTTCATATTTTATATAACAAGTACTTGGTTTAACGTCTCTATTTGACATAGCTCACCTGTACTATGTCAAGGTTGATGTTGTCCATCCTTTGATCCTTCGGGGTCATGTCAATCATGGAATATCTCTTTTTTTCATTGTATTGCCATTCTAAACCATCGAATGATCAAGAAGACTAACATTATTCATGGTAATATAATGCTTATCTTTTTCAATTGTTAGCAATTCTCTTCCTCATAGACTTTGAAAATGACTTATTCCTTCTGCACTTAGAGGTGCAATTTTCCTTCTAGGTATCAGTTTGTGCTCTACTACTTGACAAGAACGATCAACCTAAATATTGGGGTATTTTGTGTCTCCATCATCCATCTCTGAAATGGTGAAAGTTTATATTGGCAAAATTGGAAACTCGCACGTTATTCCTTTGCGAGGCTTGGTGTAAGCCTTGAGGTAGATTGAAGTGTGAGCATCAAAATGAAAAAAACTCATAAAATTAATATAATTAATAAATATGATATAAACTATTGATATATTAATTTAGTTTATTTTTAAAAGGACATAAATCATAAATCTAAATCTTAAATGTTGATATTACATTAAAAATTAAAATGAGATTTAAGTTAAACATTCACTTAAAATTTAATTATGTCATGAAGATCAAAATCCATACTGACCCTACCCTCATTTCCATCATTCTCAAAATAATCATCATTTGTAACAATTTTATTTTCATTTGATTCTATCTTATTGGGATCATCCAAATCTTCTTCAATCATTAAATTTTTCTTCTTACTCCTCATATCAAATAATATTAGATCCATTATAATTTAAACAAAGCAAGAAATTAAATTCACGTTCAAATAATCATATTTAAATTATATTTTGACTTTTTTTTGGCGTTATATTAGATATATTAATATAAGCATAATATAATATTATATTATATATATATATATATATATTAATAATATAGTATAAGATAATATAATATTTTTTAATAACTTTATTTATGCACTTCCTTCAACTCCTCACGGCATAAATACTCGAAATATTTGTTGTGCGCCTTTGTTCAAGGTGCATCTCGAGTGTGCACCTCAAACAGCTTTTTAAATAAGGCTGAAAGATAAAATCTTCAACTTGGATCAGCACATCTTTCACAAACCCCTCGGGGTATTTTACCTAGCTATCTGCCTATTGCAAGGAGATTGTGGCGTGCTTTACTTTTCCCAGTCCCAATTTTTTTTATATATTAATAATGATATTTTATTAATGCTATTACTCAAATAGTAGAATGCATTGTTGAATTGTTTGTTTTTGGTTCATGATGAATAGTGAAATTGCTCATACTTTTCTATTTTGTAGATCGTTTTCTTTGAGGTATAATACTGTATGATTTTGTCAAAGCTATAGTCCCGTACTACTATTTCACTCATTTGAGAGGCTTTCTTTCATAAACTTAAAATAGCTGGGTATTTCTTTTAATGCATCAATGAATGAAATATTGACATGAAGCTTTATTGAATGTATCTTTAAAAACTTTGGATTGTTTGTTTAGCTTCTATTTTTGAAATCTTTGAGAGTTCATTTATGGTGGGGTATAGGGAGGTGGATCATGTGAGAACAACTTAAAATTTGGCCTTGCCTCCTTCTTAGCCTTAATCGGCTCAACATCACTCAACTTTTAGGCTTCCCCTCCGTGTAGAAGCGACCAATTTTTGCCATGTTTTTGTTAATTACTTTAACGTGCTCCATGGGGTTCATTTTTGTTTTATTTTGTAATGCTCCGAGTGGAGTGAAAGCTGCCTACTCTGACAACTGATCAATTTCACACCATGATGCTCTTAATATTGATCTCCTATTGCAAAATGGAGGTCTCCTGCTTTTGCAAAATGACATTAATTCATGTCATGATTTGTGTTGCTATAAGCGTGAGCTATGTGAGACTGTCTCATAGTGAGACCCATCCTCTTTTTTCTGTGTTTGGTCAGATGTAATCTACGATTCAACCTGTTGTTGAAACTCTAATGGATGTTGAAAACCATTAGTTTGGTATCTGATGTCTCGATGCTCCCATTAAAAATTTGGGTTGTTTTGCCACAATGGATTATAAATGCTCGCTTATGAATTATTCCATTGTGCTTGATTTTGTACCGAGGGTTTGCTTCTGTTGGTGTTGTGTGAAGTATATTGTTTGCTTGGCACTCACTGCTCTAGTGTTTGGCTCCAGAAAAATCACATGTCAATGGTGCATTGATGATATTTATTTTTAATGAAGTAAGTCGTTTTGTCCCCAAAGCAACTGTATCAGTGATAATCACAATTAGATTCGAGTCTTGAATGGTAGCTGACATTTCTTTGACAAAAATCTATTATTTTGCCGTTGATAGTTCATGACTGTCTCCTCTAACAGATTGTAAGTTACTTCATGCACCTTATAAAGGTGTCACTGAACATAGCATTGATTTGCATCTTTGTTACTCAAGCCAATTCATTGTTGATGATCTTGACATGCATTCACATGGAAAGCCTGTGACTTGGATGTTTGTTGTGCTAGTCTTTGCTTCATTCCCAAGTTTCTAATTATGTTAATTTACCGAAATGCACAAAGTTAGAAATCTCAATCATTATTGAGGTTGTTTTAACCGGTGGAAAGTACTTTTTATGAAAAGCTCTGAGCTGGGTTATCTTAGCTTGTGATTGAATCACTAGGAAATGATTTCAATTAGATTTTGGCCTTATCCTTTTTTGAGAATGGGAAATGCACAGTTGAATAGCATTGTCTGAAACTCTGTTGTGTTTGAATGTATCATAAATTTTTTAGTAAGTTTGTGATGGGTTCTCTATTGTCATGCCATCAAATTGTGTTTTGAATCATAGGGTTGACAAATGTACGGTGAATCTCATGGTTGACAATTGTCTGGGGAATGTGGTGAATAGTTATGCTGAGCCCCATGGCAGTCTCCTCAGTATATGCTCTAGCATGTGTAGATATATCAGTGGTTTGATATTTGTCTCCTCAGATCCCACAATATAGTTTTCTTAATTTTTTTTTGAGTCAAATAGCAATAGTGGTTCCCTAATAGAATATCTCATATACACTAAGCAATCTTTTGAAATGCAAAACAATATTATAAATTAGAAAAACAGGAAAAATTTAAATTAAATTAAACTCAACTTAGTTTTGATATTAGCAAGTATAGTCCCCATTAATGACACCAAAAATATGATATGGCTAAGGGGCATGCAAGAGTACACAATTGCTCAAGTAATAAACTGATAAATATCAACTTCATTCAAAAAAGGTCGTATATCACTAATTGCCAAAACTAGGTTTGTTTTGACTTTTTTTAATAGTAAAAAAATAGGACTATAGTGCGAAACGAAAAAAAAAAAAAAAGAGATTAATAATTAGAGATGGTTAAACCCTCAAGTTGAAAATTAGAGGTTAATAATCTAGAGAATAAATTATGTCAGGACCAATTTTATTGGCTAAGTTAAATGTAAATTAATTTACTCAAAAGAGTTTGTTGCAATGAGAAATTATGATGTACATTTTCAATCTCTTGAAGAGCTTTGGTTGCTAATTTAACAATACAATTTACTGACATCTTTAAGATAAACTCAATATCAATAAAATTCAATTATCAATTGTTGGAGATCCTAACGGCTACAGGAGTTCACATAGACATCTTTATCTTATGCCCTGCCATGATAGTTTAACCATAGCAAGTCTATTATCGACCTCTTAATTTTGAATAAATCTTTAAATTTATTTATTAGCTAGTCACAGCTAAAATAATCACAGATTGAAGGTATGCAAATATAATAAGGTGTAAAAGATCAATTGATTATGATACCAATAAATCACACACACAAACACACACACTACTCGTCCATCGCTATTCTTCTCCTATGCTTAGTTCTCCTCTCAAGTGGTTGCCCAAGGATCCTTCAAACCGTAATATCATCCAATCAATATTATAATATTTCCTTTCCAAGATTCCTCCCAAATTCACAGCACCTCAAATTGCTCAAATTGGGTTGGTGTCAAAGTCAGGCACCTAGGTCATGCTCTGATTGCAATCTCTTGTGCGGGACAAAACTTTTGAAAATTTTGAAATTGGCACTTGGGTGTTAGGATTGGGTAACTTGACTTTAAGTCGGGTGCTTGGGCGGTGACTTTTGCTGAAAATTTGGATTTTTCAACTTTGATTCAAGTGCTTAGGTTGAAAATTTGGATTTTTCAACCTAATTGGCATTGATGCATAGGGTATCGAATAGGCCATTGGCTGCTTGAGCTTTCAAATCGTCTATGTGCACCATAGCTTTTTCGGATGGTTTTGATCGCTCCTTTTTCACATTTTACAAAAGAAATTTACAAATAATGAAGTTTTTCGATATAGATAAAAATAAAATAATTAGTGCTGTGAATTTTTGTGAATTTCTTAAAATTGAGCAAATATAATATGAAAACTTTAAATATTTAATTGGGAAAATTGCGACTAAAATGATACATAACTTCATATAAGAAAATTCACTGTGAATTTTTTAAAATTGAGCAAATATAATGTGAAAACTTTAAATATTTAATTGGGAAAATTGCTACTAAAATGATACATAACTTCATATAAGAAAATTCAGTTAGTGTAAATGCATAATTGAATTTTGTAGGTCTTCAAATCTGTCACAATATTGTTGATTGATTTTGAGATTTATATCAATGAACTCATTAGTAGGACATACAATAGTAATTTTTTTGCACTAATGAATATTAGTTCATTTACATGACATATCTTTCAAAAACAAATTATGAGATCATGATTTCATTGTCCTTATTTGAAGTCTATTCTGTTGATGAGGGCTTTGACACTTCTGCGGACTTGCAAGATTCCCCATTACATATTTAATGTTTTTTTAGATTCTCTGTTTATTGCTAAATTTTATTTGGTCATCTTTTTAACTGGATTCTCTGTTTTGTATTTATTGCTAAATTTTATTTGGTCATCTTTTTAACTATATGTATTTTTGGTTCAGTGCTAATAAGAAAAATTTTACCTAAAACTTGAGTCTTTCTTGAACAAATTACATACCATTTTCTTTATCTAGAACCTTTTTGGTAAAAAAACAAAATCTGGTTTTAGGGGTTTACTATTTTTTTTTTTTTTTGCAATCAAGAACTTATTTAAATTAGTCAATTCCTCTTACAAATGATTATGTTTGTCAACCTTGTCATGCAAACTCTATCAAACAATTCTCTATTTTGTTCGGACTGAGGGTTCTTTTTGGATTATTTTTGCTTTCATTTTTTTATGTTTTCTTTTATTTTTTAAATTATGTTTGTTTATTGTAATTTTTATATTTTTTATTTTTTATTTTCTAAAAATAAATCAACTTGTTTTCAAAAAAGTACTTGAAATAACTTTTCAGTATTCAAGTGTTTTTAAAATAATTATTACCACTAAATATGTTTTATTTCAATAATTATATAAATTAAAAAAAATAAAAATAAAATAAAAGTTATGCCAAATAGTTCTAATGCTTTTACTTCAGATCTAATTTTAATACATTCTTTGCTTGCATTTTCAATTCCTAAACTTCTTTTATTCTTCATCCTAGGATGGTGTGATTACCATATGTTCTATGTTAGGTATGATGTGATGGATATGTAATAAAATGTAGAAGATGGAACAAGAAATAAGGATATCAAAGTTATTGGAACAATACTAAGGATCATAAGCTAGAGTAGAAAAAAAAGATTAGATAGTTTGTTACAATGAAGGTAGAAGATTTATACACATACTCATCCTGATTTGATTCGATGTGTTATCTTAAGAGCCTATACTAGGTTTAGAAAGTCAATGAATATGAATCAACTCGAAATTCATATGATTCTAGTCTTCTAAATTCTTACGTCACCGAGGCTAGAACCTATCAAGTCAAATGTAAGGTAGACCCCACTTGGCCCTTGACATTTAGCTACTAAGTTGATTTGAGGAACTCACAAATCATCTACTTGTCAAAGCCACTTGACCATAACTTGGCTACTCTTTCGAAATACTCGCTTGCTATCTGTAGTTCTAGCAAGAACTCATCATAGATAATTTTTTGTGATTGAAAACTTGTCTGGTCGAAAGAGTAGTCTGGTACATAGGCCACATGTGTTCTTCTTATAATTCTATCATGTAGCTCATCTTGTATTGTTAACCTAATATTTTATAAAATAGGGGACTATTGCTCAAGAATGAACATGAAAAATCTTACATTTTTTTGCCAAAATTAGGTCGTAGTAAAATCTCACATGATTTTTCGATAGATTTTATCTCCTATATCTCTCTTTAAACTTGCTTGTGAATTGTTCTTTCTTTGCGTATAGGGTCATCCGGTCCACTGTAAACTAAGTTATTTAATAGAACCTTTGAGCCTTTATCATTTTTTTTTTCTGATGCTTGATTCGTATTCATTTAGTTTCTTTGTATTTTCTATGGACAATCCTTAAAGTTTTACGAGTTTGGATATGCCAAGGACGTAATTACTAGGTCATTCAGTATCTCAAACAAAAGTCCTTGCAGTATGATCATCGCAATGGATATCACCATTAAATAGTTCCATCACGTTGATGGGGCGATCTTTGAGCATTTTTCTCTAGCCACATATCTTAATCCTCTTAAGAACACCAACAACTCTCTTTTAGGTACTGCTGTTTGATTGGGGATCTTTGAGCGTTTTACTCCAGCCACATCTCTTTCTTAATCCGCTTAAGAATACCGACCAACCATCTCTGTTAGATGCTATTGTCGCTTTCACTTTTGAGTTGTTGCTTCTACTCTATCTGATGATGAGTCATACAACCTAGAAGAGGCTCCTTAAAGTGTCATCATGCTTAGTCCACAAGAGTTTTTTGTGAAGATTTTAAGGACTTTGGCTTTGTTTGGGTGAGCATCTCCTTTCAAAGAAATTCTCTTAAAAGTAACTTCAGAAAAAGCAGTCATATAATGTAGTGGTTCCTAAAGCCAATAAATACCACCGTTTGAATTGAAAAATTTTTGTGTGCTTTCTAACAAAATTTTTAACTATCTAAGGCTAAAATATCCTTATTATTTTTAAATTACAAACAACATTTTTAATAGTAGTTTTATTTAAAAATTTTACATAAATAATTAACAATAGTAGCCCCTACTGGTAAGCACGAGTACAAATGTGTTATGGAAGAAGATCAAGATAGTTGCAGACCTCGTGAAAGATTTTCGCTGAGTCAGAATTTACTGTACTTCCTTCTTTTCAAGAATGTTGCCTGCCTGCAGCGACCTTGGCATTTAGCACTCCTGCTTGATTTTAGATCACATTTCAGAAAACTATAGCTGCTAATATTAATTGATTCTTTGCTCTGGGTATATTGGAATGGAGCTGACTTGTTATGCATCTAACAGGAAAACATCTGCTCTCCTGACCGGATCATCAGTTGGTCGACATGACCAAACCATCTAAGAGGACTCTCTAATCTTTTGTCACTGGAGCTACACAAACTCTTTCATGGATAGATTCCTTTCGCATTGTCTCTTAAGTGTCAAGCCACTCATCCACCTAAGTATTCTAATCTCTGGAACACTTGAATTCTTTTATAAATGAAATAAATTACACATAGAGGAATTCATAAAAAATATTTTTTCATTCAAGTTGAAATTTGCAGCTGCAAAAATGTATCTATAGGCTCCTCTTTGCATCACATCCCTTGAAAAAAGGCCTCCACTTCAAAAATGTACCGGCAAATACAAACGAAATTATTTTTCACTTAAAAAATTATCAATTAAAACAATCGTAAGTTCATTACTTCATTCATATACTTCTTTGCAAAAGCTATGAGAATTACTCAAAGGCAAGCTCCAAAACGTATCTCTTACACCTTGTTAAATTAAATTAAAGAAAAAAAACTTTTGATAATTTACGCTTTTAATCAAACATCATGTGGGCACTTTTATATGGAGAAACGAAGTTATGATATAAGCAACATTTAAACTAACATAAACATTCACCAATCTTCATTAAGATGAGACAAAGTAGATCATTTAGATAGACAACGAGACTTCAATCAGGCTTATGTATCTGTTTCTTTATGAAGTTCCTGATCTCCTATACAAAATCCCATTTCCCAGATTTGGCATACATATTGGACAAAACCACATGAACTCCAGCATTGCTGGGATCCAATTTGAGTATTGCCTTTGTAACAATTTTGCCCCAGATAACTACATCTGGCTTTAGTGTGCTCCTCCTGATCAAAGCCAAGGCTTCATCCAGCCTCCTTGCTCTTCCCAATAGGCTACAATCAACCATAATACTAGATGGTGTGCACTATGCTCATGGCAGAAAGTACTGTTCTTCCCTGCTCGACCATTCCTCCATGGCTGCAAGCAATCAGTACAGCAGTGATGATTAGTGAATCTGAAACAACTCCAAATCTCTGCTTCTTCTCAAAGAGATCTAATGCATGCTTGGCATAGGCATGAATCGCAAGGCCTCTATGCATTCCACTCCATGGCCTTTGCCCGCTGGGACGCAAAAGGAACACCCAGTAAACATTCCTCGCCGCCGGATCTCTCCTTAACAGAGGAAAAGACGAACCAGCCCGTGCAAAACTTTCTAGCAACCGCATGCTAAACTCGAAGGCTTCTATTCATTCCACTCCATGGTTTTTGCCCACACCGGGCCACTCAAGGAACAGCCATTGAACATTCCTCTCCGCCGGCTCTCTACCGGAACAGACGAACCCGCCCTTGCAAAGCTTGCTGGCAACCGCATGCTAGACTCGAATGCTTCCGACAACATTGCCCTTCTCACTGAAAATAGTGTGGCCACCCTGCCAATGGCTGATCTTACAAACCGATTGAGTCTGGACATGTATAAGCGTGGCGAGAAATGGAGCAATCGACTTGTTGAGGGTAATTTTGACTTATTCAGTTATAAACAGCGGAACAAAGCTACGCCGAGTTCACATTCCAAAGCGGGGGAGAAATGCCTTTGCAGTGAAACAAGAATTTCAGAAAAGTTGAACATCCGAACAACGCCAAAGCATTTTATTGAACTTCCATGGAATGGAAAGGGGCCAGAAGGTCTCTTCAATCGAAGTCTTAAATGCTGTCAAAATTTATGATACTTTTATCATCCTCTTATGGAGAAAAGTTCAACTAGGCTAGCGATGTGTCTCAAATATGTTCTCCTGGGCCACTTTCCTTGATTCTTTATCAGGTGATCTTGATGTAAAATCAAGTACTTCAGAATCCCCTCCCTTTTTTCAGTGTAGGATGGGTTTCTTACTCATCTGAAGCGTCAACTTAGGGAGTCAAGTACTGTTTGCTGCCGTTAGCTAACAACTTTGCTAGTTATTTCATCAACGATATTCTCCAAAGCTGTCTCCTGAGCATTTCTAACTTGTTCCCTCTCTAGTCGCGCTATTCAGAGGAATACCTAGGGTGGAGGGCTCATCATTGGCCATTGTCTACAGCGAAGTGTTATAATTCTCCGCTTATGCTAAGTTATTACCTTTAAGATTTTCAAAAGCCATTGTTAGAGTAGTCAATTTGACGACAGAAGCCTTAGTTTCCGTAGGGGACTTTTCATCGTAATTATTGCCACCTTGGTGGTGGGCCTTGCTTTTGAACACCTTTTTACAATGGTTTGGTCTTCACTTTATTTAGTGAAGGCATTTTTGTAGATAAAGATGCCTCGTTAGCCCTTGCAGCTTACACATGCTACCTTTATGAATCTCTTCTTATCTACAGATTTACCAATGCTAATGATGCGATTAAACATTCTTATCTTTAATAGCAGGAAGATATCAATAGCAACTGCAACTAACAATGATCCAAGAACCAATTATGAAAATTCATGAAGGTTCGAGCCATTCATTTGTAGGTATGGATTGTTGTCATGACTGTAACTTCTCAATTATCCAAATACATTGTTGATCCAACGCTTCAGCTCATGCTAATGCGACCCAGATCGAATTGTGTTCGTTGGATTCATTCTTTTGTTTTTCAGAAATAACATAGGAATTAATGATCATATTTTGAATCAAGTTTATGGAGTCATTGACTATGAACCAACTGGAAGCCATCCAAAGCTGCGAGATTAAATCTCCTTAGTTCTCAGTATTCAACTCTTAAACTTGCTTAATGAACTGAAAAGATTGTCTACTTGTCAAGTTACCCTTCATATTATTCACCTGTCGACCAAGTGTTCTCTCTAGGAGAACTCGCCAAGCGTGCTCACCCTCGATGTGAACGTCACCTTTACCTAACCTACTGGACAACTATCTTCCAGACTTGTCCGCTGCATAGCTAGATGCTCAGAGTCTGCATATGAGTTATTCTTATAGTTTAATCTAATTTTCTTAAATGTTTTTCCCCTCAATAGTCTCACTAGATTCTTGATAAATTTTTCTCTTCTAGATGTCTCTCTAAAGCCAAACTTGGCTACCCTTTTTCCATGGGGTTAACCAGCTGCACTAAAAATTGAAATCATTATAAAGAATCTATAAACCATTAATCCCTCTCACCTCTATTCTCTATGCTCAATCTATATCTATAGTAGTGTCTTGTTCAACATTGGATAGAAGATACAACAAGTAGAAGAGCAGATATGATTAATTTTGTAAAAATGGGTATATATATATATATATTATACATATACATCCAGACATGTTTACACCAATTCTAACACTGGACTAATATATACTGGAGCTCTTGTTACTTCTAGCTTGCTCTTGAGGGTTTTAGCTTGCTGAAATAAATTATTGACATCTATTTTTTTCTAAGATTTTAAAAATCGGGCCGGACATTGAATCGAAAGATTAAAAATCAGTTGAACCGGATGTTGAACCAGGTCCGGTCATAAATATAAAAATATATATATTAAATATTACTTAAATAACATGATGATGCCGTAATATGTGTTGCATAAAAAAGGTATCATAAAATATAAATCATACATGAACTCAAACAACTAATTTAAATGATTTTAAAAAAGAAGAATAGCAATCAAATATTATAATCCAAAAAATATCTTTCAAAATGCAATAAAAAAATAAATCGGTTCAACGGTTAGACTGCCGTTTCTAGCCGGTTCATTCTGGTTCAATGTGGGGACGATTTTTAGGCCACCCGGAACCGGACCTCCGACTGGTTCAGGTTTGAACCAATCGAACCGGCTGGTTCAATCTGATTTCTAGATCTTGCTTTTTTTAATTTGTCTTTGTTGGCAAGCACAAGTATGAAAATCAGTGTCATTATATTCATGTTCTTATCATTTCAAGCCTTGATGTTTTGTAGAGGCTACAACAAAGAGCAAGCTGGCATGTCTGAATGAGAAACTCGATGTTTTGGAACGTCGCCTGGAGGTCCTTGAGGTTCAAATCAGCACAGCCACATCCAATCCCTCTGTTTTCACCTAGTGTTTTTTTATTAGTTAACTGATACCTCAAGGTAGAGCATTTGTAATGCAGTTTGGTGATTTCTAATGGTCCTTGATGTCTACTATATTTTGATGTTAATCAATTGTTTGTTGCATTTAGGGCTTGATTCCATACAAAAATTTATATTGCTCTTGTAATCATTGCAAACTATAAATTTGGACAAATGGGGCTTCAAGGCTTTGTGTTTTATTCCTTCAGAGCATATACTATTGGTCATTTTTAAATATATGGTTAGTGTTTAGAGCTCCCATTTTTTATATTTAGTTTATTTTGATTTTTGTTTTAACATAAAACAAAAAATGCTTTAACATTTTTATAATTTTTTTGGCTTTAAAAAAACAAAACAAAACAAAAGCATGTTGATTTTAACATTTTCTTAAAAATTATTTTCTTGTATTTTTTTTTTTTAATTTCAACTCATTAGTTATTTAAACAATATGATTTATGTGTTCATATGTGGCAATATTAAATCTTTTTAAAATGTGAATATAAACTCTTCTATTTTTGTAAAACAAACTATTATTTTTCTTTAATGGAGATACGAAGGGAGGGAGAAAAGGTGATTAAGAAAGAGAGAGA
>NW_018165014.1:148775-151530 GCF_001263595.1 Phalaenopsis equestris | reverse complement strand
TTATCTCCTATATCTCTCTTTAAACTTGCTTGTGAATTGTTCTTTCTTTGCGTATAGGGTCATCCGGGTCCACTGTAAACTAATTTAATAGAACCTTTGAGCCTTTATCATTTTTTTTTTCTGATGCTTGATTCGTATTCATTTAGTTTCTTTGTATTTTCTATGGACAATCCTTAAAGTTTTACGAGTTTGGATATGCCAAGGACGTAATTACTAGGTCATTCAGTATCTCAAACAAAAGTCCTTGCAGTATGATCATCGCATTGGATATCACCATTAAATAGTTCCATCACATTCATGGGGCGATCTTTGAGCATTTTTCTCTAGCCACATATCTTAATCCCCCCTTAAGAACACCAACAACTCTCTTTTAGGTACTACTGTTTGATTGGGGATCTTTGAGCGTTTTACTCCAGCCACATCTCTTTCTTAATCCCCTTAAGAATACCGACCAACCATCTCTGTTAGATGCTATTGTCGCTTTCACTTTTGAGTTGTTGCTTCTACTCTATCTGATGATGAGTCATACAACCTAGAAGAGGCTCCTTAAAGTGTCATCATGCTTAGTCCACAAGAGTTTTTTGTGAAGATTTTAAGGACTTTGGCTTTGTTTGGGTGAGCATCTCCTTTCAAAGAAATTCTCTTAAAAGTAACTTCAGAAAAAGCAGTCATATAATGTAGTGGTTCCTAAAGCCAATAAATACCACCGTTTGAATTGAAAAATTTTTGTGTGCTTTCTAACAAAATTTTTAACTATCTAAGGCTAAAATATCCTTATTATTTTTAAATTACAAACAACATTTTTAATAGTAGTTTTATTTAAAAATTTTACATAAATAATTAACAATAGTAGCCCCTACTGGTAAGCACGAGTACAAATGTGTTATGGAAGAAGATCAAGATAGTTGCAGACCTCGTGAAAGATTTTCGCTGAGTCAGAATTTACTGTACTTCCTTCTTTTCAAGAATGTTGCCTGCCTGCAGCGACCTTGGCATTTAGCACTCCTGCTTGATTTTAGATCACATTTCAGAAAACTATAGCTGCTAATATTAATTGATTCTTTGCTCTGGGTATATTGGAATGGAGCTGACTTGTTATGCATCTGACAGGAAAACATCATATGGGCACTTTTATATGGAGAAACGAAGTTATGATATAAGCAACATGTAAATTAACATAAACATTCACCAATCTTCATTAAGATGAAGACAAAGTAGATCATTTAGATAGACAACGAGACTTCAATCGGGCTTATGTATCTGTTTCTTTATGAAGTTCCTGATCTCCTACACAAAAATCCCATTTCCCAGATTTGGCATGCATATTGGACAAAACCACATGAACTCCAGCATTGCTGGGATCCAATTTGAGTATTTCCTTTGTAACAATTTCGCCCCAGATAACTACATCTGGCTTTAGTCTGCTCCTCCTGATCAAAGCCAAGGCTTCATCCAGCCTCCTTGCTCTTCCCAATAGGCTACAATCAACCATAATACTAGATGGTGTGCACTATGCTCATGGCAGAAAGTACTGTTCTTCCCTGCTCGACCATTCCTCCATGGCTGCAAGCAATCAGTACAGCAGTGATGGTAAGTGAATCTGAAACAACTCCAAATCTCTGCTTCTTCTCAAAGAGATCTAATGCATGCTTGGCATAGGCATGAATCGCAAGGCCTCTATGCATTCCACTCCATGGCCTTTGCCCGCTGGGACGCTAAAGGAACACCCAGTGAACATTCCTCGCCGCCGGATCTCTCCTTAACATAGGAAAAGACGAACCAGCTCGTGCAAAGCTTTCTGGCAACTGCCTGCTAAACTTGAAGGCTTCTATTCATTACACTCCATGGCCTTTGCCCACACCGGGCCACTCAAGGAACAGCCATTGAACATTCCTCTCCGCAGGATCTCTACTTACCACCGGAACAGACGAACCCGCCCTTGCAAAGCTTGCTGGCAACCGCATGCTAGACTCAAATGCTACCTACGACATTGCCCTTCTCACCGGAAATAGTGTGGCCACGCTGCCAATGGCTGATCTTACAAACCGATTGAGTCTGGACATGTATAAGTGAGGCGAGAAAGGGAGCAATCGACTTGTTGAGGGTAATTTTGACTCTTTCAGTTATAAACAGTGGAACAAAGCTACACCGAGTTCACATTCCAAAGCGGGGGAGAAATGCCTTTGCAGTGAAACAAGAATTTCAGAAAAGTTGAACATCCGAACAACACCGAAGCATTTTATTGAACTTCCATGGAATGGAAAGGGGCCAGAAGGTCTCTTCAATCGAAGTCTTAAATGCTGTCAAAATTTATGATACTTTTATCATCCTCTTATGGAGAAAAGTTCAACTAGGCTAGCGATGTGTCTCAAATATGTTCTCCTGGGCCACTTTCCTTGATTCTTTATCAGGTGATCTTGATGTAAAATCAAGTACTTCAGAATCCCCTCCCTTTTTTCAGTGTAGGATGGGTTTCTTACTCATCTGAAGCGTCAACTTAGGGAGTCAAGTACTGTTTGCTGCCGTTAGCTAACAACTTTGCTAGTTATTTCATCAACGATATTCTCCAAAGCTGTCTCCTGAGCATTTCTAACTTGTTCCCTCTCTAGTCGTGCTATTCAGAGGAAGACCTAGGGTGGAGGGCTCATCATTCGCCATTGTCTACAGCAAAGTGTTATAATTCTCCGCTTATGCTAAGTTATTACCTTTAAGATTTTCAAAAGCCATTGTTAGAGTAGTCAATTTGACGACAGAA
>NW_018165014.1:61364-148570 GCF_001263595.1 Phalaenopsis equestris | reverse complement strand
TGGGCCACTTTCCTCGATTCTTTATCAGGTGATCTTGATGTAAAATCAAGTACTTCAGAATCCCCTCACTTTTTTCAGTGTGGGATTGCGTCAACTTAGGGAGTCAAGTATTGTTTGCTGCCGTTAGCTAACAACTTTGCTAGTTATTTCATCAACGATATTCTCCAAAGCTGTCTCCTGAGCATTTCTAACTTGTTCCCTCTCTAGTCGTGCTATTCAGAGGAAGACCTAGGGTGGAGGGCTCATCATTCGCCATTGTCTACAGCAAAGTGTTATAATTCTCCGCTTATGCTAAGTTATTACCTTTAAGATTTTCAAAAGCCATTGTTAGAGTAGTCAATTTGACGACAGAAACCTTAGTTTCCTTAGGGGACTTTTCATCGCAATTATTGCCACCTTGGTGGTGGGCCTTGCTTTTGAACACCTTTTTACAATGGTTTGGTCTTCACTTTATTTAGTGAAGGCATTTTTGTAGATAAAGATACCTCGTTAGCCCTTGCAGCTTACACATGCTACCTTTATGAATCTCTTCTTATCTACAGATTTACCAATGCTAATGATGCGATTAAACATTCTTATCTTTAATAGCAGGAAGATATCAATAGCAACTGCAAATAACAATGATCCAAGAACCAATTATGAAAATTCATGAAGGTTCGAGCCATTCATTTGTAGGTATGGATTGTTGTCATGACTGTAACTTCTCAATTATCCAAATACATTGTTGATCCAATGCTTCAGCTCATGCTAATGCGACCCAGATCGAATTGTGTTCGTTGGATTCATTCTTTTGTTTTTCAGAAATAACATAGGAATTAATGATCATATTTTGAATCAAGTTTATGGAGTCATTGACTATGAACCAGCTGGAAGCCATCCAAAGCTGCGAATCATAAACAAGGTAAAACTGATTAGGTCTTCAGTGAGATTAAATCTCCTTAGTTCACAGTATTCAACTATAAAACTTGCTTAATAAACTGAAAAGATTGTCTACTTGTCAAGTTACCCTTCATATTATTCACCTGTCGACCAAGTGTTCTCTCTAGGAGAACTCGCCAAGCGTGCTCACCCTCGATGTAAACGTCACCAATACCTAACCTACTGGACAACTATCTTCCAAACTTGTCCGCTGCATAGCTAGATGCTCAGAGTCTGCATATGAGTTATTCTTATAGTTTAATCTAATTTTCTTAAATGTTTTTCCCCTCAATAGTCTCACTAGATTCTTGATAAATTTTTCTCTTCTAGATGTCTCTCTAAAGCCAAACTTGGCTACCCTTTTTCCATGGGGTTAACCAGCTGCACTAAAAATTGAAATCATTATAAAGAATCTATAAACCATTAATCCCTCTCACCTCTATTCTCTATGCTCAATCTATATCTATAGTAGTGTCTTGTTCAACATTGGATAGAAGATACAACAAGTAGAAGAGCAGATATGATTAATTTTGTAAAAATGGGTATATATATATATATATTATACATATACATCCAGACATGTTTACACCAATTCTAACACTGGACTAATATATACTCGAGCTCTTGTTACTTCTAGCTTGCTCTTGAGGGTTTTAGCTTGCTGAAATAAATTATTGACATCTATTTTTTTCTAAGATTTTAAAAACCGGGCCGGACATTGAATCGAAAGATTAGGAACTAGTTGAACCGGATGTTGAACCAGGTCCCGTCATAAATATAAAAAAATATATATTAAATATAACTTAAATAACATGATGTTGCCGTAATATGTGTAGTATAAAAAAGATATCATAAAATATAAATCATACATGAACTCAAACAACTAATTTAAATGATTTTAAAAAAGAAGAATAGCAATCAAATATTATAATCCAAAAAATATCTTTCAAAATGCAATAAAAAAATAAATCGGTTCAACGGTTAGACTGCCGTTTCTAGCCGGTTCATTCTGGTTCAATGTGGGGACGATTTTTAGGCCACCCGGAACCGGACCTCCGACTGGTTCAGGTTTGAACCAATCGAACCGGCTGGTTCAATCTGATTTCTAGATCTTGCTTTTTTTAATTTGTCTTTGTTGGCAAGCACAAGTATGAAAATCAGTGTCATTATATTCATGTTCTTATCATTTCAAGCCTTGATGTTTTGTAGAGGCTACAACAAAGAGCAAGCTGGCATGTCTGAATGAGAAACTCGATGTTTTGGAACGTCGCCTGGAGGTCCTTGAGGTTCAAATCAGCACAGCCACATCCAATCCCTCTGTTTTCACCTAGTGTTTTTTTATTAGTTAACTGATACCTCAAGGTAGAGCATTTGTAATGCAGTTTGGTGATTTCTAATGGTCCTTGATGTCTACTATATTTTGATGTTAATCAATTGTTTGTTGCATTTAGGGCTTGATTCCATACAAAAATTTATATTGCTCTTGTAATCATTGCAAACTATAAATTTGGACAAATGGGGCTTCAAGGCTTTGTGTTTTATTCCTTCAGAGCATATACTATTGGTCATTTTTAAATATATGGTTAGTGTTTAGAGCTCCCATTTTTTATATTTAGTTTATTTTGATTTTTGTTTTAACATAAAACAAAAAATGCTTTAATATTTTTATAATTTTTTTGGCTTTAAAAAAACAAAACAAAACAAAAGCATGTTGATTTTAACATTTTCTTAAAAATTATTTTCTTGTATTTTTTTTTTTTAATTTCAACTCATTAGTTATTTAAACAATATGATTTATGTGTTCATATGTGGCAATATTAAATCTTTTTAAAATGTGAATATAAACTCTTCTATTTTTGTAAAACAAACTATTATTTTTCTTTAATGGAGATATTAGAGTGACTTAAATCTATTAAACAAATTCAAAACATTTTACATGTTGCTATCTAATGTAGAGGTCATTTACACATAAGATGAAACTCTCCAAAGCCACTCTTATAGCATGAACAAGTCAATTGAGCTTAAGATGAGAATTTTTAAGAGAAACTCTAGAGTTCTAGACTTCTAGTACATTTTAAGTACATGATATATTATTAATTTTTAAACAAGCCAATTAATAGGCTGACAAGTTTAAATCAAAGCTAGTTCATTATGGCTCATCAACTCTACTAGATTTAATTAATATTAAGTTGATTATGCCACCTCTAATCATAATTAATATATCAAAACAAATGAAAATACAAGAGATTTCCAAAAAAAAAAATATCAAAAGAATTAGTCAGAAGGAATGGAAAGGATAAGCTCAAGAAATATCCACCAAGTTAAACAAAATGGAGAATATAACAAATTATACTATCATTACTACCTTTATAAAACAACCACAACAATTTTCTTTTAGGTGAGTAATCTACTACAACTAAATAGGAAGGAAATGAAGTACACAATCAACAATATAATTATTGTTCTTAGAACAATTTAAAATTTGAAGTGGCCTTCCCTCATTCTTCTTCCTAGTCTCTAGCATCAAATTTTCTCTACTGCTCTCTATTGTTTCTCTTCCTCTTCATGTTGTTACTAACTACTTCTTGTCCAATGAATCATGTTATGTACTAGTTTGTTTTAAGGTTTTCAATTTGTTAATGTTTTAAATTAAACTAGTGCGATTTGAAGAGAATTAATTATTGCATGTTGTTCGACAAAATACTAGTGACCTAGATCTCTCCTTTAGAGCTTTCACATGGAACTCCAAAATTTTCAAAATACATATGATATTCTTTTTATGACATTCTCCGGTACTTGAAAGAGAAGTTTTGGCTCGAAAGCTTCGTAGAGATGGACTGAAAGTAAGAGAAAGTTGGCATCGATGTCAAACTTCTATGGAGGTGTTGGCATCTGCATCGATCAAGGGGGAACATTTGGGGAGAAAAATATATTTACAAAAGAAAGTAGATATCACGATGGAAGAACTTGTTTTAAAATATAAAAAAAAATATTTGATTTATTTTTAGTATTATTGCGAACAAATATGGATTATTTAAAAATAAAATAATTATGATAAGTAAAAAAAATAAGCAAACAATATTTTTTTTAATTTCTTAAAAAATACAAAAAAAAAGTTTCAAATAACTCATTAATTTTAGCATATCCGCACCAGATTTTCATAATGGTGGAAAGATGGATGATTTATGCATCACATGGGGTTTGTTAGGGTTTCCTTTCATTACGAATTTGTATTAAGGTAAATAATTAAATGAAATTTGAGTCTGAGAATTTTTTTGATAGAAATTGAGATATATGCTCTCCTTAGTATTAAATGAGCTTTGGTTGTCATGATTTTTATTTATTATAATGAAGAAAAGGATATTTTATTATCAATGGCCCCTGTTTTATGGGCAAAAGGCATGAGAATAAGTTACAAAGTAGAAAAGAAAAATAACATTAATAAGTCATCTTAATAGATCTCTTAATATCAATAAAAATGTTTTCCTAATGCTTGAGAAATACGGTTTTATTAGTAAAGGTGGCTCTAATGGGTAATCTCACGATAAATGGTAATGGCAAAACATATCTTGTTAGTGTCAACTGCTCAAAAATGAGAGGGACACATGTCATTGAGACAACAACAGTTGAGCTCTTGATTAGCCTTGCTATGAGATGGTTATTCCTAAGTTATAGTGGTTTGTAATGGCAAAATGTTAAAATAGATTGAAGAGATCTTTCAATGTGAAGGATGGTCTTACTACATATTGTCATGTGTTGACCCCATATTGGCACTTATAGGTGATAGATATTAGATGTGCATGGACATGTTATGGAAGAAAAAAATGTCCAATTAGCTAAAAAAAATTGGTTGATCGAATGTTAAAGTGCTAACAAATTGATGTCAAGTATGAGTTTAAATTAGTCTATTGGAGTCAGATGGAAGGAGTTTTAGTTGGCTGATCAAGGCTAATCGATCGGAGTGGCAGTGACTTGATTTGACTTGAGCAAGTGTTGCCTGTTTGGTCAGATGGAACAAAGATTTTCATATTCATGATTGCAGATTTTGATGTAGTTGATTCATCTGATATTCAAATATACTAGTCTTGAAGGCTCTAGTTTATTTATTTATTTATTTATTGACTTGTTTGGCTCTTAATGTCATGTCATATTAATGATTTTGATGGAATTGAAGAAAAAAGGCAACACATTTTCCTTTCATTTTAAATTTATATTCAGAAGAAGAACGAAAAGTGCATTTTTCACTTTTGTTCAATCTCATTTATGCATTGTTAAATGGTGACTCTTGTTGCTCAAATTCTACATAGAATATTTATTATGTTAAAGATGAATTTTGGCTTTGATGATTTATTCATTTTCCCAAGGGAGATAAAGAGAAGTATAAAACAATAAATTAATGTTTTATAAGTAATTTAATAGATGAAAAAATATTGTGTTTATGATTCCTAATATGCTTTCATGAAGCAGATGTGCTATGACCGCAAAGTTTGACTACGGAGAAGGAACCTAGGATAGAAGAAAGGATGCTATAGAGTTCAAAGTAATAATTGTAGTGGTTAATGATATTGGTGCCAAATTTAGTAAGGATAGTGAAATGACATATAATGGATCATTTAGGAAAGAAAAAAATGAGGAAATAAGGAACGGGTTAGCATATGTGCTGAGAATATTTTTATTGATGCTTTTATAAAGGTGACAAATAATATTTTTGTGATCTATTGATGTTGTATCTAATTGTGTCAGATCTAATTCACACTATATGAGTTAAAAGACATGTTAGAATACATGACCAACTTTTAAGGCTAGAGACTACTAAGGTTGGCGTGTCATAATATTAGGTTCCTTATATAGGTGAAGGTAAAGCAAGACTTTGTAATGGATAGTACCAAATATTTATTAATTATAATGCATTACAGATGAGTGACATTGAAATGAATCCCTCCATGCTCAAATTGGACTCTATTTAAGGGACCTATTAAGCCTACAGTAATTTGGCCGATAAGTTCGATAATAAAAAGAATAATTCACATAATTCACTCAAAGTGAACTCAAATCAAAACCAAACTTCAACCAAAGTAAATGTGAACTTAAAGCATTTAATATAATCAATTAAACCCCATTAAAAACTCCAACTCAAAATTTACCAAAATTTTTTTACCTACTATGAGGCTCATACTTTGACTTAAAATATCTTAAGATGATACCCACTTTGGTAAAAACCAATTGCATCACTAAATTCTTTATATTTTTGTCTACCAAATGAGCCAAGGTCAAAATTTTGACCATAACCACCAAACCACTTTAAATTGAAATACTTGAGTTAACGACCACCTTTATCAAAACTAGTTGCCCCACTAAACTCTTTGTATTTTTTTCTTCCGAATGAGTTATTTGCTTGTCATCTTGGTCATAGCCACCTTAACTACCCGAAAATTCAAATCTACCTCCCTTTATAAATTTAAATTTCCTTCTTATCTTAACTCCTCCCTCCCATTTTTTCTTACCCTAAACCACCACTAACCTTCTCTCTTCTCCTCTTCAAACCGAACTCCCCTTCCATCTTCTCCTCTCCACAACCAAACCATCCTCATCCCCTCTCCCTTCCCCCTAATTCCCTCACAGAAGGCAAAAAACACACTAAGGAAGAAGCACTTCATCCAAGGCAAGACAACCAAGAACTTCTTCAAGGAAGGTATAAACTCTCTCCGTCTTCTCCCATTTAAAGAAGTTTTTGCAAGATAAAGTGAAGTTCTTCCCTCCTCCCTTTTTCCTTCCATTGTCTTTGTCTCTTTTCCTTTATCTCTCCATACCTGAGTCCTAACATCTCTCTCTCTCTCTCCCTTTTCTCAACAAACCTAAGTCAATCTCCCCATTTCTTCCCTTACTTTCCATTCCTCTCCATGATCCAAGCCTATAATCTCACCACTTCCCTCTTTTCCTTACCCTACTTAAAACCCAACACATAAAACCCATCAATCTCCTCTCCTAACCCTACCTAAAATCTTACAAAACCCACCTCTTCCCTCCTCTCCTCATCCTACCCAAAGCCACACAAAACTTCATCACTCATCTTCCTTTCCTACCATCTGAAATCAAACACATATAACCCATCACTCCTCCTCGCCTTACCAAAACTGAAACCACATATAACCCATCACACGTCTCTTTCCTACATTAACATGAAACTAACCCACAAGACCCATCACTCCTCTCCTCACCCTATCCAAAAGCACACAAAGCCCTCAACAATTCTCTTGTTTCTCACCCTACCCAAAAAATACACAAAACCCATCACTCATCTTTCTCTCCCTTAGCCTACTCGGAACCCCTTCTGTCTCCCTCCTCTTCACCTTATCTGAAAACCCAACAAAAAAAGGAAAAAGAATATGCTATGTGTGTACGCCATGTAATGTGAAAACCATGTGGTTAGTGCTTATGCTTCATGCTAAAAAAAATTGTGTTTAATTATGTGCTTATGTTCCATGCCAAAATCCCACGTTTTATGTGATAATCTCCTATGCAAACCTTATGGGATAGTTTTATATGTTTCATGCAAAATCCATGTGATGGTATATAAACATCCAATGAAAAAGAAGTTGAAAGAACAACTTAAAAAATAAAAATATCCAAACCTAAAGGAAACAAGATAACTAGTATATAAGCTAGAATACCAAAAATAAATATATTACTAAATAAGTTGCTTCTGAGGCGACGATATACCAAATAACTTGGTAGAACTTTTATAAGTAAATATAAATAAGTGAGTTTGATTAATAAAACTCAGCAAGTAACTAATATTTACTATAATATAAAAAGATAAGATATTGGGGCATGCAATATGAATAAAAAATCAACAATTTACTATACATATATCTGTCAAAAAGTGGATGGAATCAAGTAGTTGTCTAATTTTTATGATAATATAATATCTAAATATATTATGACTTCATTTAATTTAATTTCTAGTACAACAATAAATATGCTCATTCATTTAAAAAATTGCAATCAATAAGTATCTCTCTAAGAAATTAGATCTAGTAAAATCATATCTAATTAATATATGACGTAGTTGTCATTCAATTATTTAATTTTCCTTCAACTTATATTATATTTATCTATAGTGAGTTTACCCAGACAACCTGAGATCACGAAGGTAAACACCAACTTAAGGCAACTTTATGATTTTTTATAAAGTTATCATTTTGTGTGCACATTATTCCTACTAGCTAATATCCAACATAGTTCTATCGATCTACATACCAATGCACATAAGCATATAGTTTGTAAATATTCCAACAAACATTTTATAAATAAAACGATCAATATTAGAAACATGATTATCATATGAAAAAACCTCCTATAATTAACTAAAGTAAAATGCAAGAAAAGAAAACACTAAATCTATAATATTTAATCCAATTTGCATGAATTTATGCAATAATAAAATATGATAAGATATTATCTCATTATAACTAATAAAATAATCATACGATATAAATTCAATAAAATAATAAAATACAACGATGAGATTTATAAACCTACACAATAACTAGGAATTTAATACTAGCAATAAGAGTAACATCCCAACATTGAGTGGTGCATTTCTCATCAAACAAATGACAGTTACTTCCCTTAAGAGAGCACTGTGAAAATTTCAAATTATGGAGGTACAACAAACAACTTTTAGACTCAATTCAAATATTCAACACAATACAACTACACATTAATTACAAGCATGCAATGAGGGCACAAAAAACAACCTTATTATTAAAATAGAATAATTTAATTGATTGGAACGAAATTAAAATCAATTCAATGTAATTATAGTTATTGCAAAAATTTATTCTAGCATATGCTCTAAATCAACTTGTACCCATTCTTTTTACAGCCTTCCCTCGAATAACAACTAGGCTAATTAAGATAATTACAACATACTTTAAATAAGTTAATCCAAAGTCAAGTAAGAATAAATTATGATTTTTAAAGCAAGAACCATAAATATTAAACTAAATCTTGCATTGACCTTTAGGGTCATTATTAAAAGTGCATAAATAATCTATTATACAAATAAGAAAGATGACAATTAGAATAACCTAAGCTAAGTGGGCTGTTTGGCATAATGTATACTAAAAATGTGCCCATGCCATTCTTAAACAAGTCTAATAGTAGTGAAAGGTCAGTTCAGCCGACTAAAATCCATCCAGTCGACCTATGAACTGCCAGTCGGCTGAAGGTCTATCGGGCAACTGAAGCCTTGTCAGCTGACCGAAGACCAGTCTAAAGATTGATGGACAATCAGATGACCAAAAGCCATCTAGCTGACAGAAGAGTTGTCTGTCAACCGAAAGTTATCTAGTTTACCGAAGGCCAATCAGACGACTGAAGACAAACCAGACGGTTGCCAACCAGATGACAGAAGGTCAGTCAGTCCTAAGGCAAGCCCAACCGACTGAAGAGTTGTCAGGCGACATGCTTCGGTATGCAAAAAAACTAGAATACGTTGTACAACCTCTATAAATAAAAGGGACCTTTCATGTATTAAGGGTTCTTGGGCCCCTCTCTTGTAACTTTCAACGATATAAAATGGGTTGCAGAGTCCAAGAATACCCCAATTTGTCCCAAAGGGCGATTCACAATGCACTCTTATTTCTCTCTCCCTCTCTCTCTCTCTTTCTCTTCCTATTTTACTTCTCTCTCGCTCTTTCTCATGTTTCACCCTCTATTCCTTTGGTGTGATTCATATGAAAAATATGTACTTAACATTCTAAAATTCTGACAGGTGCAGTGAGTGTGGATCATGCCACCAACAAGAAGAGGAGCAACAGCAGAAGAAGGACCGAGAAACAAGTTTGGCCGAGTCAGGTCCCAATTGACTCATTTGAAATAACCAAAAGTTTGGATGACAAAAGGGCTGCTAGTTGAGCAAAGGTCCGCTAGTCGACTAAGCTCTAGAAGATTAAAAGTCCAATAGTTTAAAAATCATGTTTTCATTATCTTTCAAGAGGCCCTAGCTCGGAGGCAAAAACCACACCCCTAAAACCGACAACCATCTTCCAACAGTCAAAGAGCTCAACTAGGGGAAAGGCGACTAGTGGCATCTCGCTAGCGGTCGATCAACATTGGTTAACAGATACCCAGCTCAACGATAAAATGAGTTCTCATTTCAAATATATTGTTTTGTTTGAAAAATATATAAACTTTTCTGATTGTGTTTTCTTATATTTGATCTAGACTTGGGGAACTCGAAGAGTTCACATGCATCTGCATTTAAGCCAATACTCGGGGAACTTTGACCCGAGTAAAATGATTGACAATGACGTAAGATGTTTGATCAACATTAAAATAAAAATCAACCCTCAAAGCAAGCATAAAAAAACACATGCCTCTAAATTTGACACAAATAAAGCTATGGAGGTTGTTCCCTGCCCAGTAATGACAAGCTCTGTGAAGGGTACGGTGTAAATCACCCTAACAACGTGTATTGGCAGTTACCCCCATGAAGGCAAATACAAGATCCACTTAAGACATGAAGAAAGGTGCGACCTGACCAAGGCGACAACCTGACTGAGCAAATGAGGCACATGTTGTATACAACTTTATGCCATGCGGTGAAATTAAAAAAAAAACGATAAACAATCTTTTCAAAGATTTGAGTCATCAACCAACACCCACATTCATCACCAAGTAATTATCGCAAACAAATAGCACGACAGAGGTAAAATGTTTTAAAAAAAGGTGAAAAACAACTAAAACCTTCACTTTATTTCATATTAAAAAAAGTTACAAAACATTTTTATGCATTTTCTTACGTGCAAGAAGAAAAAAATAAATATGTTGTCAATGTGATAGATTAGGCTGACTGAATGTCAGCTCTGCTCACGTTACTGAAGGTCATCAGACGACCGAAGCTTAGCACAACCGATCGAAGGCCATTCAACTGACTGAAAGGCTGCCAACCGACTGAAGGCCAATCAGATGACAGAAGGCTATGCAAACGACCGAAGGCTATGCAGACGACTGAGGGCCAATCATATGACCTAAGTTCACTCAGAAGATAGATAGTTGATCAAACAACTGAAGACCAAAATAACTGACCTAAAGCCTCAGGAGATCACATCAAAGCCAACAAGGCAAAATGGAATCTTTACATACAGACTACTCAATTATCATGCATTTATAAATCTAGCACTGAAACTTCAATTTTTATATGTATGACACTTAATTTATGCATGAAAAAGGTGCATTTCATTTTTTCTAATTTTAAATAGTAATTTTTTTGAGGTGATATGAAAGTTATTGTTGGTATAAATATAAGAAGTAAAGTTTAGATGATAAATATGTAAATACATATGGTATATATGTAAACGCGCAAAATAATTTGTAGGAGAGGAGAGAAGAAGAAGGGTTGATGTTTCTTATTGATTGGAGGGATGGCGACTGCTGGATCAGAGTAAAAATGAGGAAAGAGGTGAGGGGGTGACTTCAACGGAAAATATTTGCGTACATAAGACGCACACAACGCTGCATACGTTCAGGTGTTATTCAGGGAATATAAGGGGGTTATATCGGAGTTATAGCCTTTGTAACTCTCATGTAACCTCTTTATAAATTATTTGTAACTTATAAATGAGTTTCGTACTTCTGTAATTTCATGAATAAAAATAAGTTATAGAGATCTCCAAGACAGTGTAGTTATACGGAGATTAATACAGGGTACTTCTGTAATTTCATGAATAAAAATAAGTTATACAGATCTCCAATTAATACAGTAGTATAACCCATGTAACCTCTTAACCCCTGAATAACCCCTCAATTTTCCGACTTCGACGGAGATAATCGGCTGCCCTGTTCGGGAGAACTAAAATCTAAATCGGAAGAATACGCTGTGCGGGAAGTCGGTGTCGAACACGGGAATCGATCGTAAGCTGCGGGAGTGAAGCTCTTGAAGGCGGCGTGCTGGCGGTCGCGGCTGGAGTTGGCCACGGGTACGTAATTTGTGCGAAGTGAGAGGAGTTCGCGCGGTTTGGTTTGCGTGCAGTCCTGTTCGGTTCTTACACCATCAATCTCTCTACCTGCTCGAAGAAATGTCTCACCGACAGCGTCAGTCAGAAGGCTCATGGTTCTCCATGCGTAACTTTCCCAAAGCTAGAAGGTTTTTAAGGTGAGGCTGGGTGACTCGAGAGTGGTTTCTTCATTGAAAGTAATCTCTGTTGAGTCCCTAATTCTTTAAGGCGTGTTTTTTTTTTTTTTTTCGTTTAGCATTGAACTGGCTAGCCTTATCTAGTCCTAATCCATCTCTCACTTCATTGCGTCTTTTGCACGGAGTCTTGTGGTACATGAGACTCGTCTAATCAAGTTTTGTTCCGCTAAAATTATAATTTGCAGACCTAATGGATAGGTTCATTTCTTCTGATCTCTTGAATATCTTTATTTTTTTCCTACTTCTTAAATTTGCCAGATTCGTTTGGAAGTACTGAGCAAGTTTTTTTGTTTTGGTTAGAATTACAATTATCATTTGGGTTCGGTTTGTTTGTACATTAAATCAAATTTAAACAATATATGATCCTAGAACTATATCCAAATGATTTTGTTACAATAGTTAATGTGAATCTTAGATTAAGCATTTAGTGGTGTTTTTGGATATTGGATTTTTATTAAACTTGCTTTAATCTTCTTTTCCCACCAAAAGGATGGTGACATTAATATGTTCGTGGATTGCTACCATGAAACAATGGGCATCTCTTCGAACGAATGCTGACTCCTAGTTGTTTGATAGGAAGGAATTAATAAAAAATAAGAACAACTAGGCAAGAAAAGCTTCTTGATTTTATTATCAAGAATCACAGCTTTTATAGTTACAAACAATATGAACCCATATATGCGAACAAACCAAAAGAAGTTAAGCTGTTTGTGACTAACTGCCAGATTATTAGATACTTCTTAACAGAACGATTATTTAGTAACAAACTCAACACAAGTACTGGCTCTTTAATCTACTTCATACTATGTCTTGAAATCCTTTAAAAGAATTAAAATCTCTCTTCATTTTTGTGATTACCATTTCCTTGTTTTAACTTGTTTTGAATTTATCATTATTGTCTTCATTACTGTTTGTTCAATTTCCACCCTCCATCTACTCTATTCCTATACAATGTCTTCATTTAAAAAAAAATTAAGAGATTTTCGTACAATTTCCACCCACCAACTTGTTTTGACTTTATCATTATTGTTTTCATTACTGTCTGTTAGTTTCCACTCAACAACTACTCTATTCCTAGACAATGCCCCAATTACCATTTCCTTGTTTCAACATGTTTTGAATTTATCATCATTGTCTTCATTATTGTTTGTTCAATATCCACCCACCAACTACTCTATTCGTATACAATGTCCCGATTTAAAAAAAAAAAAAATTAAGAGACCCCCCCAATGAGAATAAATCTACATGCAAGGTGGAGAACAAGATTAGTTAGCATAAGGAGCTAATAATCTTCCAAGTAGCATCTTGGACATTTAAATTTTCCTATTGACCAATACTTTAAACTGCTTATTACAAGGATAATTTGTTATCTTGGTGGCCAAATTAACTAAGGAAAGATTATTGGTCAATTATTCTAAAAGGCAACAAAGTGCTCCTTTTAGTAAATTGATCTTTTTTAAATGGTTTTAAAACTGAAATGAAATACCAGATGAATGCTTGGTAGGTTACTTTTGTAAGTTTTTAGGTTAGTAACATGAGTTTTGTGAAGTGATGCGACAAGAAAAATAGATATTCTAAGCTAGTTTTAGATTTTATCGAGGTGTTAATATTTTTTTTGCTTTTAAAAAGTGAAAGCTTGATGTGCCATTGTGCCGCAAAGAAATGCATCAGCCTTTAGAATAGTTAAAGGTGCCATGAGAGATGCATGGTTGGCAATGAAGCTATAGTAGTACCTTTTTTAACCAAGAAAACCACACAACTAATGGAAGAAATTTTGAGTAGGCTATTATTGTATGACCTATAATTTCCTAGTATCATTCATTACTCCTCTTAGCCATGTCACATGGCCAATGTATGCAACATTGCTTCACAAAAGAACTACATTTAGTCATTTTAACTAACATTTGACGTTTGTGCAAGCATTAATGGACCAATATTAAGTGCTCTGTATGATCATCCATAGATGTGCTAAGCCAATATACCATCTATATAGTTGAATGCCATATGACCAAACTCAGGTTCAAGAGTTGGATAGCATACTGAAGCGGACCGCCAAATTCTATTGTCTAGTTGTTCTGTCGAGTTGACAAAGTAACGAATGTGAATAGCTGAGTATCGGCTGCGTCGTGTACCAACTATTGAGTTCGAGTTGCTATTTCACCTACTACGATCAGCTCGCCCATTTGGCAAAGGGACGAGATTGACCTCATTGTCTAAGAGATAGTCTTAATCGAGAAAGGCAACTCACCCTAAAATCAAATTGTTTTGCACCAAATTATCTTAAAGGCCGAGTAGGTCGACAAATATTTGGCCTGACGAGCGTATGGGAAATAGATATTGAGATGCAAAAGATGACAAAATAGGATAAATCGGAGATTGTTAGGGATTTATGTGTAATAAATATCTATTTTGTATTTTATGAGAAAACTCTCTATAAACAGAGAAAAAATCACGTAACAAGAGATCGATCCTTGAAAACTATTTTTTAAACAATTTTCTCCCCTAAAAGAGAGCGATATTCCCCCTCAACTAGCTCACCCCCACTCCTTAACTTTTTCTTTGAGGTGTGAGTCCTCAGATAAATTGAGATCCAACATCATTGAAAAAATGATTTTTTATTTTTTTTTTGCAAAAGTCTAGACTCATTAAAGGATTTGAATGTAGAATAGGTGTTTGTTAGTCCGAAGGGAATCACTAGAAACTCAAAATGATAATCATATGTACAAAAAAACATCTTATGAATATCTTCGTGGTGCGTATTGATCGTCAATCCAATTTGGAAAAACTACTGCACCTTATAATCAATTTTGGGAATTGGGAACTTTTCTTTGGGAGCTCACACAAAAACATCAATTATCATTACTCTTCTTTACTAGTATAGCACGAATTGAAAAAAGCTTTGGATTGCTTGAGTGATCCAAATGGCACACATTTCTTTGACTATTCAACATTTTTTTGAAAGAGGGGATATCATTGTGGACGCATGTTGATAGGTTAGCTCCCACCACTAAATTAATATGATGATAAATAATGCAATTAGGGGAAAACTATTGTGGAGTATCAAATGCTATTTTGAATTTAATCGAAATAGAGTATATTGAAGGTGGTAATTGGTTGTGTAGTGCAAACGATATATCATGTTATCACGTGAAAATCTCTTTAATATCCTTTATTTTCAAAATATTCAATATAACTTTTATTAATAATCCCTTGTATTTGGTGAAATATTATTATTTCTGATGAAGTGCCGGTTTGCCATGAAGTTGGGTAATTTTTTTCTATCAAGGAAATTGCTCAGCCAATGCCTTATAATCATGCAACATAGACCCCAAATTTTGTAACTGTAGCATCTTGAAAATGGGATGAGCATCCTTCAAAACTAACATGGACAAATTCATGATAAAATGCCTACCCTATTGCTGCGACATTTCTTCCTACGTAGCAAAAGTTTGATATTTCCAGTTACTACCTTATGCAGCTTTGTTATTGAGATAGGAGTTCCCAAATAATTAGCCGCATGCTCTAGTATCATCTTAGAAGTGCTTTCGTTGATAACTATTACTCTAGATAGCCTTAAACGGTGAGAATTTAATTGGCTGATCAGCTTTTAAATTGATTCAACCCAAAAGCCTATAAAATTTACTTTGGCATTTATCTTTAGAATCATCATCACAATTAAAGCATAAGCCTTATTTTCAATTGGAGTTTTGCGGGGTAGTGTTTTGCATATTAATAAATCATGTGATGATGAAGGTGTTGTAGGCTTGGTTGTACCAGAATTAAAAGGAGAAGTTATTGCACCCAATTGTAAAACTATCATGGGTAGCTTAGTAGAAATAGATGAGGTTTGAATGTATTATGCAACCTTGGATGACATGCTTCTCTATAAGTCTTGATCATAACTTAGTGTAGAGATTGCATCTAAGCTGTAATCAAATTAACTTTTGGTTCTATGCATCCTCACTATTCCATAGCATCCCATTATATCAGTGTTTTAATAATCAAAAGTTCTCTACATTGAGTTGGTTTCAAACCAAAAATGAAAAAGTTGACAATTGAAAAATCAGAGAGTTATATTGTGTATGGGAGATCTTAAAATGTTGTTTGACATGAAAAAAGTGCTTATCTAAGTTAGTTTTCGTCACAACCTGCATTAGCCAAGACAGAAACAAATGCTCAGATGGTGGGAACTAATTTCTATATTCATTTACTATTTAATAGATGAAAGATTCACTATACAAATTATATATAAACATCAAAATTAAATCTATCTCATTATTGGTTGATCGCATTTTCTATACATTTTTTTCTCTTCTATCGTTCATCTTTTAATCAATTAAATTAATCTGAAAAGTTAACTTAAAAATAATCACGAGCTAAACAAACCATTGAATACTCGTACTCTTAAACTATAGTAATACAATAAAAAAAGAAAGCAATATAAATGTTAGTTACTTTTTTTAATAAACCAATATAAGTATTTGAGATTGCTATTTAATGAATGTTATATCAACAACATACCATTATTATTTTGTATATGTACAACCGTCACAGAAACACTCTCTAAATAAATTATACCACTTAAGGTACTTCAATATCAATATTTTTTGCATTTACGTACATTTGGTTGACTCAATTATAGTCAATCCTACGCATACAAGAATCTAATAAAAGTATCAATTTCTAATAATAAATATTTATTTATATATGTATATGTATATGTGCACTCTAAATGTATAAAATTCTTATATTAATATTATAATTACAAAAAAAAAGCTCTCCTTTATAACACTATCATCGGTCGGGAAAAATATTACATCAGAACTCCTGACCTCGAGCTACGTTCGGAGTCCACTGATATGAGGACACATGATTTCAAGAAAATGAGCTTTTTTACTGATATGAGGACACATGATTTCAAGAAAATGAGCGTTTTTCTGTGATCCGACTCGATAACACAGGAGAATATTCCTCCTGTGTTATTCCACGTTATTTGGGTGTTATTGTAGTGGTATTGATGTGTTATTGTGTTATTATAACACCGGGTATATTCCCAAAACACAATAACACATGAATACCACCATAATAACACATCAATTATGCAGAATAACACAGAGGGAATATTCCCCTGCACTAAAACGATTTTTTTTATGTTTCTGTCACCTCCACGTGGCGTCATTTCATTGGACTCCGAATGTAGCTCTACGTCAGGAGTCCTGGTGTAATATTTTTCCCATCAGTCGAGCCCTACGCACGTGACCCGTTTCTCTACACGCGGGAGAACTCTGACATCGGCTCCCTCCCGCACGAGCTCCCTCTGCTACTGCGATCGACATCACCTCGTCCTTCTGCACCGAGCACAAGTTGCATTCAATCTCTTCTCTCGCAGTGAAGACATCGCAGCTAGGGTTGGCCGGCCTCTTCTTCCTTACGGCTTCTTCTTCCTTTGCGCTCGCACGCTCCACCTTTGCACGATCCGGCGTCGCAGCTGCTGATCTTCTCCTCCGTCCAACGCTAGCCTCGTCTCCTCTACTTGAAAGGTAAGTCGTCTGACAATTTATAGATAAAAATTTCATCTCATTAGCTTCCCGACACTTCTTACTTCCTCTCCTCCCTCTTCAGTTTATTGTGAAAAAATTCTGTTCGGACTTCGGACGTAGCTCACATGTAGACTCTAGTAATATGCCACACATGTGCTTCATCACGGAGGTTATTGGGGGGAGGTTATTGAAGTGAAACAACGGAGGTTATTAGGGGTTATGCAGGGGATTATTGAAGTGGAACCGCTGAGGTTATTTGGGGGTTATTGCAGGGAGTTATTGAAGTGAAACCGCGAAGGTTATTGGGTGGTTATTGTTGGGTTTATTGCAGGGGATTATTGGAGTGGAACTACGGAGGTTTTTGAGGGGTTATTGCGGCATTGTTGGAGTTAATACCCCAATAATCCCGCAATAACCCCCTAATAACTTTTTGATAACTCTCCAAATAACCTCCGCAGTTCCACTTCAATAACCTCCGCGGTTTCACTCTAATAATTTCCGCGGTTTCATTTTAATATTTTTTAGATAGGCCCGATATTAATACATATGGCGGTATATTACTGAGAATCTGCATGTAGAGCTACGTCCGGGCACAAAATTTTTTCGATTTCCTGAGTCTTCGCATCCTCTTCTCCTCTGTTCAACTCTTCATTTCCTCTTCCTTTGGTTTCCCCATTTCCTTTCCCCCGGTTACAAAAATGGTACGTTCCATTTTTAAGGATTTTCCAAAAGATCCACACATTGCAAATGCGGAAGCAAGCTTGTAACTATTGGAGGATGTTGAGCCACATTAGGTTTTGATCCTTCACCTTCGACCATTCGTACTAGTTTGTGGCCATGCCTCGAAATAGTGGGAAATGATGTAGCTTCACTAAATTACAGGAATATTAAAATTGAAGTATTCGTCAACTTTGTCCAAATATTGACATTATGTCCACTAAAATTAGTTAGTTCTATCTTTATCATTCGCATGTATGGAAATGTTTGCTGCTTTACTAAATGAATTCATTTTAAAAATGGCTTCAACTTAGTTATCCCCATTACTTTCTTCTTGCAGGATTCTATATGGTCTAGACTGAGTTGAATTCTCTATTTGTTTTTCCATTCCCATCATCAATGATTAAAACAGCTTGAGTGTTAGATTTCTGCAAACATAACGCTGAATCTCAATAATCTGATTTTCATTTTGAGATTGCATTGCTCTCAGCGCATCTGCCAGGTTTGAGCTCATCATGATCTGAATTAGAGCACAGGTTGCTACCTTCTTCGATGGCTACAGTTATCTCTTTGAGCATACATTGACCCCCACTTGCTGGACATAAGTAAAAGAAGAGAAAGTGGAAACAAATTGGCAGGAAACATTACTCTGATTTATAACCAATAATAGTAATATTTATAGTTACAAACCATGGGAACTCATCTTTGCAAACAAAACAAAAATAATCACTCTAGTTGTAAATAAGAGATTATCAACCACATACCAATCGAAACAATCACTTAGTAACAAACTCATTACAAGCTGAGGCATATCTCTCTAACCAACTCCATACTGTCTTGAAATCCTTTAATCAAACTGGAAACTATCTTTGTCTTTGAGAGCACCGTTCTTGTTTTTCATTTTTTACTGTTGTTTCCAATGTTGACTTTTTAAGTTCCACCCAACCGCCATGTTGTTCCTGTATAATGTCCTGATTAAAAAATGTGTCATTACGGGCATAATGTATAGTGTGTAATGAAGTTCATCCAATTATATTCAGTTGAGGGCTATGTCTCAATAGCCAAAATTTGAAGTTCTCTTGTTACGGTTTATTGTTGATTGATTAATAATGGCTATAGAGTTGACACTCTGGTTGTTGGTTCAGGAAATTTGGTTTTGAAAAAGAGGATATCTACTTTTGGAAGCAGATGGGGAAAGCAATGCTCTGTACTTATACGATATTTGGACTTGCGTGGTTGTGGAATGAGACATCTCCACTTGGTTGGT
This sequence comes from Phalaenopsis equestris, assembly GCF_001263595.1. NCBI lineage: Eukaryota > Viridiplantae > Streptophyta > Magnoliopsida > Asparagales > Orchidaceae > Phalaenopsis > Phalaenopsis equestris. Next base: position 128,928 of record NW_018165014.1, on the reverse strand, counting down.
GGACGTTCAGGCCAAGGCCAAAGGTGAAGATGCTCTTTTTTATATATTTTGATGTTATTATTACTATTGCAGTTGTGGTTATCTAATACACAACCCATGAAAACCATTTATTGAAAAATCAACTTTGATAAAAATGCTGCCTTTCTGACTATTGCTATAGTTCCAGGACACCTTAGCTTCTTCCCATCCAATTAAAGCACTTTTTTGGCATTAGAATTGGCTCTTTGTCTAAGTTGATTGCTGAACTTCTATAATCACCATAAGGCTCTTGGGCTCATCTAATGCTAATTTGGAAGATCACTTGAGTAAATTAGATTTAAGTGGCGTAAATGATTGAATTTGATTGCCAATTACCAGCTAAGATGTTAAGTTGTGATATGAAATAGATATGATTTAGTGAGGTCTAACTGGATATGATGGTGTAAGGAACATGACTGGTTCTTGGATGGATACACTAGTTTGACCGAGTGCCTTATGGTAGGTTGTGGAGTGATTATGAGGCCTTTGATGATGGTTTGTTGGTCTTGCAGAAGCAGATGTTTTGTGGGTTTAGAGTAGTTTTTTGAGACTAGCTAATAATTTTAAGACGCGATAAATACTCAACTCACCAAGGATAGGCACAATCGTGAAGCCTCCAAGCAACTAATTAATGGAAGAGCAGTTTTACATAAAAACTATTTCATTTAATATTTTAAAATTTTATTACATATCATCACATATTTATAGCATCAAAAGACCCGGGGGCTTCCATTTTTTAAGAGAAAAATGAGATGGGATGGTTGGGCTAAGGGGGTGGGGGTGCGACCATTAAATGGGTGGAGTGGTTCTGACATGATATTTAATACAACTCATTTCACATGCAAATTTCTTTTAGGGGTCAGCCACTACATGGCTGCAATGAGCAATGAAAATATAAAAAATATAAAATTACAACTAAGTAGATAAACAAGGCATGAAAACAATTCTAATTATGGGAATCGACATGACCTCTCTTGATCATGGAATTTAGTTTGTTAGGATTTGACCCAATGTCTGATATAACCATCCCACATAGCATCTTGCATTAAATGAGGTGCACTATTGTTTTTCTTAAATGGCGACGAGCCATATTGAAGGTTTGAATTAGACACCTACCTATAATCCTCCCTTGAGCATTTCTTACTGTGTTTGTCATCCTTTGTGCCCGTGAAACTGACTTAGAAGTATAAAAGAAACACACTGAAATGATATGAGGCAACAAAATACATTGATTAATTTTTAGATCTTATAAATGTCGATTCATATGAAATTAATTTATCTTGAATCAGTTTAGCAAGGCACTCACCAACATAGGGTCAACAAAACTAAAAAATACGGTAGTCAAGCAATTGATACTATTTTAGTTTTGAAATAATATAAAAGTATTAATTAAAATGAATTACCTTTTTTGAATGATATCACTTATATGAAGGCGATTGCCGACCCCACCCCCACCCCACCCCACCTCATGCAAATTGATTGCCCGGTATCACCCTAACTTGAAAAGCCAGACGCCTCCCCTTATGCTTCCAAGACCCTCACCCATTTCCATAGTTTCTAACTATTTTTGTCTACATCTAAATCATAAAATATTATTTTAATAAACAAAGCATAGAAATGCAAAGATTTGGCCGAGATATATTTAAAGTTATAGAAATGCAAAGATTTGGCCGAGATATATTTAAAGTTACATGATTAAAAATTTGAGAACAATCATAATCGAAATATTTAAACATAAATAAAATTAACTATATATGAATACAATTAAAAAAGTCATTGATATTCAAAAATAAACTTAAAACAATGGAGTACAAAGATAATCAAATTATATAATGTTTTGAATAAAAATAGTTAGATCATCACCTATAGCAGCCATTGAATTATGCACAGGGGCGTATTTTCAAAGAATTCTCTAATTCAAATTCATCTTACTCATCAACTTAATTCTCTTCATCCATTCTATCTCCAGGAAGAAAGAGAAATGGCTCACTTGTATGAGCGAAGAAGATTCCCGTATCCTGGCGACAAGGAGGCAGTCGAGGAGTTCATTTTAAAAGGTGGTATGCTTGGGACTACCATTGGACCCAAAGGAATTGAAGACTTGGACAAAGACAGTGAGAATTTCCAGAAGAAACTGCAGTCTGAGAAGTTTGATCAAGAGGCTAAGAAGCTCTGGTCTCGCATGAAGAATGAGGTCATTCAGGAGCTTCAAGAGAATGGGTTTGAAATCAGAGATAAATGAATGATTGTAAATAAATGGCAGGTATTGCTATAGTTTCCGAACCAGGAAAATACTACTGCTTTGTAAGTCCTTTGAAGCATTAATAAACTTAAATTGTTGTTCTTTACTTGTTGTAATAGACTGTTTGTAAGGAGTCGAACTCTACTGTACTTTTTATAAATTCCCTTACATTTTTTATTTGTAAGGAGTCGAACTCTACTGTACTTTTTATAATTTCCCTTACATTATAAAAAATTGATTTCTCTAAGTTATTTTGTTCTCTTTTTTTCCGCCAGCATGTTTTCTTTACTTTCCCTGTGCATCTGATATTGTTAGTGATTTTTTGTTCCATCTTTGGGCGAGTTCCCCGAGTCCTATATGTCTTCAGGTATTTGTTCATTTTTGTGGGGTTCATCCTTCTGTATGTGAAATACACAAGATAAGGCTACTGTGGTTTATATTTACTTATTCATGTGTGTTTAAGCTAAATATGTTTCTAAGAAATTCATTTATGAATTCGATCCGCTATAAGCATTGAATTCCTTTTAGAAAAAGGAGAATTTCCTTAAGCAGGGACTAACCTTTCTTAGGAGATTATTAACTCTCCTTTAGGTCTCGCTCTTTTGGGAGCTTTTGAGCAACTCTTATAATATTTCATTGCCTGTGGCTCTCAAATCTTCCCAATAGAGGGCAATTCATACCATCTTGGCAAAACTTTCTAATATTTTTGGTCGTAATGACTCATGTTGGGTTCATTTCATAAACAAATATTGATAACTTGAAGTGGGAAATGTAGAGTTTGCACATGAATTGAAATGTGTGTAATAAATACTTAGCTTTTTGGTGAACATTTCCCATCGGAGGGATAAAATATCTTCAGGTCATCTCCGCTGTAGATTCTGGGTTCTTCTTTGCCAATTAGATAATGGGCTTGTTTGCTCCAAGTTTAGTTTATTTTTTGGTGATGATGATGTTAGGTCTAGTCTATGAAGGGTCCAACTTTCCTAAAGCTTGATTGCGAGCTACGACATTCATCTTTTTTAGTATCAGATCGACCATCTTGAATTTTCTCTTATTAACTTTTGTGTTGTAGCCATCATTCTTTTAGTTTCTTCTTGATCTAGGGAATATTGATCCTTGAGTTCCTCTATGAAATCTAGAGAGTTGTTGGAGCCTTTTTTGTTTTTTATTCTTCGTTCTTCTAAACCAGATTCTTCAAAATTCATCATGGCTAGTACCCGTTGGTTATAAACTATGTATTCCACTGGAAGCACTGCTTTAACTCCATATGACAAGAAAAAAATAGTTTTCCAATAGATATTTAAGGTGTGGTTCAAAGTGCCCACATTACTTATGGTAAAATTTCAACCCATTTATTCTTTGGGATGATGAGCTTATTGGCATCTTCTACATGATCATTAGTTTTGGAATAGTAAAAAAATGTGAAGTGAGGCATGGTGAATATCTCCTGTTTAATACAAATTCCTTCGCTTTTTGATCAGTGAATTGGGTACTGTCGTCGATTTCAATTATCATAGATAAGTCATATGTGTAAATAATGTCAATCCAGATGAATTTTTTATACATGTCAGGTATGATCCTGACCAGAGACTTGGCTTTGATCCCCTTCGAGAAGTAGTCGACCATAACTAGAATATATTTTTGTTTTCCTTTATCAGGTGAAATAGCCCAAGGATATCCATTTCCCACACCGCAAAAAGCCAAGAACTATTTATTGGATATAATTTATGTGAATGTTGCAACCCCATGAGGGTTAATCATTGATTATGTTCTTATATTTTGGAAGATTCTTTAGTATCTTTCGTTAATGTCGACTAGTAGTAACTTGGTCTCTGTTTCTGTTTGCCAAGTATCTTCCTCCAGAATGGCTTCCACATTCTCCAAAATGAAATTTTAAGACCTTTGTTGTCTCTTCTTCTTTGATGCATTTGAGAGAAACGAAATTCATCGACTTCCTTAACAATTCATCATTGTTGACAAGGTAATGTGTGGATTTAATTCTAAACTGTTACAGATCCTTGATTACCGCTAGGATGACTCCTGTAGATAGATATCCTTTAATTGGATCGATTCAACTTGCAGTAAACTCTGACTCAACTCTTACAACTTCAACCGCTTTGACTGTGGGTTGGTGTAGAGTCATATGCCATTTGTTTTCGATGCTTTCTCCCTTAGAATGGAGGCCAGCAGATTGATTTTTCTTCTGTGGAATATGCTCAATATGGAAATACTTGAGTTTACATATTTCAACAATGGCTTTACCATATATATGGGCATTATGTCAACTTGTACCTGTATGACCCATCAAATTGATTGATAACTAGTTTTGAATTAGATTTAACAAGTGTGTCACTGTAAATCTTAGAGATAATCTCAATATGATGATCAGAGCTTCATATTCCACTTGATTTTTAGTTGCGTCAAAGTTAACTTTGATGGAATGATAGTATATGAATCTAGAGGGACTTGTAGAACCATGCCTACTCTCTTTCTTTGATTTCTAGATACCCTGTCTATGTAAACTATCAAAAACTCTTCCTCATCACCGCCGACTTCTTTGTTTCCCAATCCTTTGGAAAAATTAGCAAGGAATTCAGCGACTATTTGGGCTTTAATTGTCGTTATAGGTATGAATGAGATGTCGAACTTGCTTAATTCTACCGAACCTCAAGTAGTCTCCTAGAATGATTAGGCTTTATTGTTTCTGATTTGAATGGGTGGTTTGTTATTATGTCCTTGACACAAGCTTGAAAGTATAGGCACAACTTTCTTATGGAGATAATTAACTCCAATACGAGTTTTTTCATTTTCAAGTATCTCCGTTCAACTCCTTGTTGGACTTGCTTACATAGTAAATGAGAAATTGTTTCTTGTTATCTTCTAAAACTAAAATTCAATTGACTGTCTCTTTCCTGACTCCTAGGTAGATAAATAAATCCTCTCTTGGCTTGAAATTTTATGGCATAGGAGGTGATGACAATAAGGCCTTCATTTGTATGAATGCTCGGTTGCATTCTTTGGTCCAAGAAACATGACTGGAATTATTCTTTGTTTTGAGGAATGGAAAGTACCTGTCTTCGAATTTTGATGTGAATCTATTGATCCTGTGATTCGTCAAATCAAGTTTTGCAGTTCTTTAAGTTTTAAGGAGGTGACATATAGTATGGCTGGATTTTTTTTTGAAAATTGACTTTATTCTTTCGAGTGTGAGCATATATCCTAAAAAATTTCTCGAGCTCAACCTGAAAGTATATTTTAAAAGATTAAGTGTAAAGCTAAACATTTTTAGAGCAGCAAATGTTTCCCCCAAATCTTACATGTGTTGTTCGGGCTACCTACTCTTCACTAGAAGATCATCTTGATAGATTTCAACATTTTTTATTGATGTGAGAAAATTAAATCCATCAACTTTTGACAGGTTGCTCTAACATTCTTCAAGCTGAAAGACATGACATTATCACGGTACTCTCCTGTCGTGATGAAGTCCTGTCGTGATGAAGGCGGTCTTTTTTGCATATACATGTTGCATCTTGATTTGGTGGTAGCTAAAGAAGGCATCTAAAAAATTTTGATTGAATGTCACACTGCAAGGGTGAACTAATGCATCAATTCATGGAAGTAGGTGGTTGTCTTTTAAATATGTTGAGTTATGCTTGGTGAAGTCTATTCACATTATCTATTTTTTGTTGGCCTTTCCAAACATTGCGCCATTCGCCAACCATTCTAGATATTGTACTTTCTTGATAAAGTTGGTGTATACTTCCTACTGGATAAGTTCTACTAGGGCTATCAAAAACCTCATCATTTGTGAAGAGTTAGCGTTTGACTTGATACAAAGCTTTTTCGGTTCTTTCGATGAGCAAACGAGCCGAATACACAATTTTTTTTGGGCTCAATTTATAAACAAGCTGAACAATAACATGCATGTGTTTGATCGTGTTCGGCTCTTTATTGTTTGAAATAGAAAAAAATACTTCTAAATATTTATATGTAAAACGTTGTTATTATATAGTGAAAATTATTATTTATCCATTAAATTAGGAAAAAAAAATATTAAATAATTAAAATCATATTATTAAGTAATTTGTTTTGAACCGATCAATTGATTATAAATGGTTGGCTTGGACTAAATACCAAAATTTTATCACGTCATAAATATTTAAATTAAAACCCCTAATCTAATTTCCTAAATACCATATTTGGCTTTTACTATCTCCTAAACCCTAACTTGTAGCTGTCTACATTCATGTGGTTTCGTTTAGAGTAGGGAGATTCTTCCAAGAAAACCTTTGCTAGGGTTAGGGTTTTCGCTTCGTCGTTATGCAAGTTCCTTCACATCTTTCACAAATAAAGGAGTATTCATCTCTTAATCTTTCGCTTGTAGCTTGTGTTGTGTGACTTACCTATGTGAGCTTTCTTTGTTTTGAATTTGAATTCTCCTCTCATTTTGTCATTTTTGTGATAGTTACTTGGGTAACCCCTCTCTTTTCTCTAATTTTTATTATTTGCAGAAGATATTATCCCATTTGCGGCTTGGATGTGAATATGGTTGTTTTTTTCTCTTTTTAGGTTTGGTACTTTGGTGAACCAACGATGGGAAGTCATAATATTTTGATTTATGGTGATGCTATGTTTTCTGAGTACTTATATTAATTTGGTTCTTTAGTTTGTCTTTTTGTGGTTTGAAATATTCTAATAGTTGCATGCAAACTATCAATTCTATGAAAGAAAGGAAGTCAACCCCTTTATATTATATCTTTATTGACAGAAATTTTCACATAAAAGAGCAAGAAATAGGTGGTTACAGATAGATTTAATATTGGAGTTGTATGCAACTATGATATATTTTGCTTGTGAATTCATGTGAATTGAAACTCCTCTATGAGAATCTGATTTTTTTTTTTTTTTTACTTAGAGTGATGACTATATATTGCGACAATCATGCATTTATTTACATTACCAATAATCCTGTTTTTTTATTAACGCTTCAAACATATTCAAATCGATTACCATTTTAACAGAGATCTTTTTATTTACATGAAAAATATCATTTATACTTTGTTTTGAAAAAATGGTGTGCATTTTTAGAACGATGAAGAGTACGAAACTTACAATTTTATTATTAGACATTTACATACATATCAAGTATTTACATGCTTAACATCTATAATTTTTTATTTACACACCTAACACAAATTTTTATCATCACATCAAAAACACTATCATCACTATCTTTTTAAAAGTGGATTACACCTCATGCGTAGATTAGGTGTTATAAAAGTAAATATCAAACTTTAGGTGTTAGATATGTGAGTACATAAGAATTGTATGGTATGTATGTAAGTCTTCCTTTTATTATTTAACTTGTTATAACTTGAGATATATATACTCCAACTTGAGAGTGTACCTCAATGGCTTTTGTTTTGGAGTATTTAGGTGTTAAATAGATTTCTAATAATAAAAGGAGATTGTAGTGGAATGTCCTTATAGTTGAGGATATGCAGCTGGTCATTCATTTTTCCATTGTATTTTACTTATGCTTATTTATAGCCTTGCTTGCGAGTTTATAAGGAATAGTTGTTATTTTTATTTCTTTTCAATACCCCTCAACAAAGGAAAAGAAAAAAAGAGGTCATTCCATCTCTATTCTTGCCTTAAGCAATCTACATTGGTGGATTTGCTCATTGAGATGAGAACTTGACGTGACATAAGTTTATGTGTTCTTATGTGAAGCTAATTCACTTGCATGAATGATATCTCGTGATCTTTTATTTTTATGTTTAATTATTTACAATTTCAACAATTGAATTATTCCAATATGCATCAACTAATGAACCAATGAATGTTGCCATAGAATATGGAAATAATAGTTCTCATAATGTTTCTCAATCTATTGAAGTAGTTATTGGAAGTATTAGTATTGATATGCAAGCTAATAATAGTAGGAAAAAAATAAATCAACTGTTTAGGAGTACTTTGTAGATGTTGAATCCAATTCCAAGGGGTTGAAGTTTCTTTTGTTCAATGCGTTTGTTGTGGTGTCGAATTACACAAACTATAAATAGGCACAACATCACAGTTTCTTAGATATATTAAAGAGTGTGAAAGATGAAGCAAAGAGTCAAAAAATCATTGAATTATCATATAAAAGACAGAAGATGCTGAACTTCTTGGCTTTTGAAACTGACACTACATTAGAGATTCATATATTATATGATCGCAAACATTATTATCAACAACTCATAAGAGAGACAATTGTCATGATTATAATTATTTATGAGTATCCATGCTTGATAATTGAACATACATGGTTCACTATATTGTTAAAAATGTTGAATTCTAACTTTGAGAGTGTTTTAAGGAAGATCATAAAAAATTATTGCATGAAAGTCTGTGAGTGTGAAAAAGAAAATATTAAAAATTACATTAAAGATGTGCATAGAGTGTCACTAAATGTAGTTTATTGGATCTATAATCAAACAATAGGACATATGTGTTTATCTGCTTATTACATGGATGAAACATGTATGTTGAAGAATTTATATATAATTTTATGTAGTTAAAGTCATCATATACTGATGCTTAAATATTTGATGCTATTTGTGAATGTTTGTTGGACTTAATGCTCGAAGACAGTCTTTACAATTATTTTAAATAATGCATGTAGTAATGATATGTCGGGTTGTTCATTAAACACAAATTTTAATTTATGGGAAAAGTTGCACTTTCGTGATTTTTTTTCATGTTAGGTGTTGCATGCATATTCTTAATATAATGGTCTAAGATGGGCTATATGAGGTTTAAGATATCATTCAAAATATCAGTCGCTTTGTGAAATATTTGAAAAAATTACTAGTGAGATTACATAAGTTCGTAGAAGTGGCTAAATAATTAGGAGTTTCAATCACAAACTCTTTATGTATTGATGTTTGTACTAGGTGGAGCTCAAATTTGAATATGTTGGAGTTTGCATTTATTTATCACAATGTTTTTCATCTCTATGCAATTAGAGATGATAACTATAAATGATTGTGAGCTAACTCAGATTGGTTGAAATTTGAGAAAATTTGAATGTTTCTTTCAATTTTTAATAATTTTACTAAGTTGATCTATGATATTGTTTATCATACTTCAAATATATTTCTTCCTACAACCATGCATGTTAAGATGATTTTGATAAGGGAGTCAATTTTAGAAGTTGATTATATGATAACAATGACTTTGAGCAAGCAAATTAAATTTGATAAATATTGTGGAGAATACAATATTCTAATATTTTTAAACCTTAGATTCAAACTGAAGTTTATCAGTTTCACATTTTTAAAGATATTTTCATCTGACGAGGCTGATCGTAATTTTAAATCAAATCAAGATGTTTTTTTGAGAAATATATACAGACTATGTTATTGATTGCAAATCTCATGGTCCAACAAATAATGTTTCACGGATGGAATCTTCATCTGTAGTTGATCCTATAATTTGTCATATGAGTTTGACTTTATGATTGGTTTTAAAGATTTTGTGGTAATTTCTAAATCCGTAGAAATATATAAGCCGGATTTACATGTACACCTTGAGGATGGATTATTTGTGTGCATAAGCAAAAATTTTGAAGTGCTTGGGTGGTGAAAGATAATTATACTAAAGTATCACAGCTTTTCTATTATGATTTGAGATATTTTATTATAACATATAACTACAGTTGCCTTAGAATCTGATTTTAGTGTTGGTAGTAGAGTGTTGGATGATTATAAAAATAATTTATCTACTGAAATTATTAATACATTAGTTTGTGCATCAAATTTAATTAAACCTACTAAAATGATATAAATACAACTTTGCTAATCATTTCATTTAATATTTTTTTTTTAATTCTGTTTCTTTCTTCTTAATACCAAATACTGAAATTTATCTTATTTAATTATCTGCAGCAAGAGATACTTGAAGTTGAAAATTTTAATATTCAACTACTAGACATCTAAAGTCAATTCTACTCTACAGAAGTCTTTGATGTCTCTGAATTTATCTAACTGTTGCAAATTGTGGAAACTATTTTCTTGGCTTATATAACATGTTATTTGTGTTTTTACTAATTTGATGTTGTGTTTTATTTTGTGTATGTTTTAATATATTTATTTATGTAGTGCAGCTTTGCAACCCTTCTATATCTGGCATGCCATAAATTTTGTGCAACCATGTTGAAGATTATGATTATTAAAGAGTTTGTGCTGATATTTAAGATAACCATCTATGTTAAAATTGGCATGGCTTAATAACATGATGCAAACCTTTATATGAGGTTGATATATATAAAGGTGACATGACAATAAGATGGATGACATAATCACTTTATGCTACCCTTTAGATTATAGCTGAAATTAATATTTCATCTTAAATTTGAGCCTCTATAATTGGATATATTCATATGCGGTTGATGTTTTTCCATGATCTTTATTGTTGTTGCCATATGATGAAATTGTAGCTAATATTCCATCTCATTATGTTTTTAGGTGATTTTTATTTTTTCTTCAATGTTTAAATTGATTATCCAAAATAGTTTGTTGGAATGTATGTTACCATAACTTTATTTATATAACATTGCATTTAATATAAATGTTTGCATGTAAATTTTGTTTGTGCTTTCAATTGCTGCAAATACTTGCGTCATTTTTTGTTGGAGTTTTGGTCAGAGCTAGGCATTCTTCAGTTTATCTGATGTGATGTTTGTTCGAAATTCAAATTTTGATAGCGTAAGGATGTGTTTGTTTTCTCACATTTTCTTTTATTCCTCATCTTTAAATTAAATTGGCTTGCTTTGAGGAGTTTCGTCCTGTTAAATCATGTTGTTTTGGGTTCATTTATGCAATTTCATAAGGCGATCCAATTATTTAAGTTGGCATGTGACAACTTCAAAATTGAGATGTTTTTGTTTGTATTTCTGGCTTTGTGGAGTTTCAGGTGTTTTGGCTTTTTATTTGTATTTATAGCTTTCTTTAGATGATGGATTTATGCATCACATGTTGTAAGCTTTCCTATCTTAACTTTATCAAATATAGGCCAAGCATTACCATGTTTTTGAAATTTTTTTTTTTTGGGAGACAGGCGACCTTTTGCGTATAATTTTGGTTGGCCTATGCTTTACACTTCTATCGCCCCGTATTGTCGCAAGTGTTTGGTTTGCCCTTCAGTTGGGTTGTGCTGCCATGCGCATGCTTGCTTGTCTGCAAATTGCTGGGATGTATTGAATCAATGATACCACTCTTTTCTAAATTTGGAAGTGTATTGTTGAGCAATGTTGAATTTTTTTTTATATATGTAGTTCGACCAGACAGTTTTGTATTTGCAGGACTGGGAGTCGTTTGATTATCATAGAAAATTTATTTAAGGCTACAACCTACAGTTGATTTTGAGATTTCTAGCACTGAGCTCAACTATAATTATGATCAATGCATTAGTTCCATTAACAGCTCCCCAACAGGAATATCAGATTTTACTTCTTCTATTTTATTTTGCTTCTTCTTCTTATTTCTTCTTTTAGACATATCTTCATCTCTTTACCAATTGCTAATTAGCTTGGATGAAAGATAGCTGTTGAAGATGTTGAGTTTCTCTTTGGGAATCTCCATCTCATGATCGTTTGCACGTAATCATAATGAAAACTTCAAAACATGAGCCTCCACCATACCGTTCGAGTCCATACTTATAGTGCTTCACAAAAATTCTTCTATCACATTAACCATTCATTGCTGATCATAAATAGAATATTAAATGATTGCCCAATTTTAGAGAATTTGATAAATGAATATATTCACTCATATGCCCAACAACACGAACTTGACATAACGACTAGATGAACATAACCCACATGATTGAATGAGTTAAGAACCAAATGTGTAAACAATTTTAAATAACCTACTGTATACTATCTTGAGTTATATCTCTTCACCATTGAGATCCACATATCAAGGCGACACACCCATGAACCACCTTAGCAACCCACAGTTTGTCCCAATGCATGTCAACATTTTTACACTACTACAAGGAGTAGCCTAATCCCACTGACACTAGACAGAACGATCAATAAGACTATAACATAAATGCATGGACTAATGCTTTCTTAAATTCATACGTACTGCTATTAACTTTTTATTTCATCATGTACTATGAAAAGAACATCACTCTCAGACTATATAAAGGAGATGATATAACCTACTAGGGGATCTTTATTTTTGTACCAACTAGAGGGTCTTTATTTTTTCTCTCAGAGAACACTTGGTGGTCTACAAATGAAGAGGGCTATTTTTAGCTCCTTTCCCTCTCTTATCATCAATTTGTAGGTGATCCACATTTAGGTGGTAAACCCATGAACAAATTTAGATCCAACGATTAATGTATTTTTAGCAAGGTTTAATGTAAAATTTAATTAATTATACATTATAATATAAATCTAAGGAGTGATATCAATCGTAAATTTTTTTTTAATGTGAAATTTACATATATGGCACATAAATCTTTATACATTTATATATTTGATACTTGAAGTTTGATATTTACATCTATAATACATTAAACAACAACAATTCAACAATTCTTTATCCCACTAAGTGGGGTCAGCTATATGAATCCTTCTTTTCTATAGTTACTTATTGAGTGTCATTTTTTCATTTAATTATAATTAATTAATATCATTTTTCATACAATATGCTCAGGTATTTTTAGGTCTACTTCGGCCTTTCTTAACATAAGTCAAATCTAAAACATCTACCCTTGTTACTGAATCATCAAATGATCAACGTTTAATGCGACCAAACCATCTAAGACTCTCTCTAGTCTTGTCTCCCACAGGAGCTTCACCAACCCTTTCATGAATACATTCATTTCACATTTTTTCTCTAAGTGTCAAGCCACTCATCCACCTATGCATTCTCATCTCAACAACACTCACTTTGTTTTATGCTTCTCTATTAAAGGCCAACATTCTAAGCCATTAAACATTGCAGATCTCACCATCATCTTATAAAATTTTTCCTTAAGTCTAAGCGGTACTTTTCTATCACACAGCAGGCTTGATGCATTCCTCCACTTCAACCAATCAATTTCAATTATACTAATAACATCCACCTATATATCACTATCACTTTGAACAAAATACTCGAGATATCTAAAAGTTCGCAACTTTTAATGATTTGATCACCCATAGTTACAACTCTGTCATTAGATCTACTACTACTATTACATTCCATGCATTCAGTTTTAGAACTGCTCAAACAAAGAACCTGAGTCCTTAAGCCTCTAATGTAGCCCTCCATAATTCAAGTTTTTCCTACACTTTTTCTCTAATCTTATCCACAAAAAGGGTATCATCACAAAAGCATACACCAAGGTACATCATCCTATAAATATTATGTAAGAGCATTCATAACTAAAGCAAAAAAATATGGGCTTAAAGTCGATCTTAGATGTAAACCAACTAAAATAGGAAAATACTTGGTTAATTCTTTTTCTATTCGAACATAAGTAAAAACTATAACATAAATGTATTTATTGACTTGAATATAAGTCATATCAACACCTTTCTGTTTTAGAACTCTCAAATGAAACTCTCTTGGAACACTATTGTAAGTTTTTTTCTAAATCGATAAAAATCATATGTAGATCCTCCTCACTCTCTCTGTACTTCTCCATCAAACTTCTCAATAAATGTATAGCTTCCAAAGTAGACTTGATCAGCATAAATCCAAAATGATTATAAGAAATCTTTGTATCTCTTAACTCATGTTCAATTACTCTCTCTCATAATTTTAATATATGATGCATTAACTTAATTCTTCTATAATTTGCAAATTCTTGTGCATCACTTTATTCTTAAAAATGAGGACCAAAATACTCTTTTATATTCCTAAGGCAACTTTTTTGTTTTTAAAATAATATTAAAGTGTAGTAAGCCAAGAAGCTTCTAAATCTCCTAAATATTTTCACACTTCAATTTGGATACCATCCTAAGGCAACTTTTTTGTTTTTAAAATAATATTAAAGTGTAGTAAGCCAAGAAGCTTCTAAATCTCCTAAATATTTTCACACTTCAATTTGAATACCATCAGGTCCTTATGATTTTCTACCCTTATTTTTTTTTTTCTAAGGCCTCCTCAACTTCACTTTTACTAATGGTGAGGGTAAAAATAAAAAGTAGTATTATTATTAATGATATTAAAATAACTAAGGTTGATCATTTTTTTAGAAATTTTATTGAAAAATTTATCAAAATACTCACTCATTTTTGTTAAATATCTTCATCGAAAAAAACCACTTTTGATTTTTCCTCTTTAATGCACTTTACTTGAATTAAATCTTTACTTTTATTTTCTCTTTATTCGACTAGTTTATACATATCATTTTTTCACCATTTTTATTATCTAATATATTATAATAATCTCTAAAGAAAAAATTCTTAGCATCACATCTTATTCTTTTAGACTCCCTATGGGTCACCTTATATTTTCCAAGTTATTTAAGCTTCTGCATTTTAACCAATTTTATAACAAAACTTCTTCTATTTTATCTTTTATTGCACCTTATTATTCCAGCACTAATTATTTGTATTTATAAAAAAAATTTCCTTTTAATTCTAAGTATATCTATTGTCATTTGTTTGATAATGTTTGTTACTTAATCTAACATAGAATTAGCTTCTTCATGAACATCTGAAATCTTAAAATCTTAAAGTTTACTCATAAAAATAATTTTATTTGTCTTTTAGGTGCCCCCATTTAATTCTATCATAATTTTTCATTGTATTTTTTTATCTTCCAACTCCTCATCTTAAGATCCCAAATTAATAATCGATGTTGAATACTTAAATTTTCACTTGGAATGACCTTGCAATCTTTACATTCTTAATAATCTTTTTTTCTTATAAGAAAATAATTAATTTGTGTTTTATGAGATTAATTCGTATAAGTGATAATATGTTAATTTATTTTTTTAAATAATACATTAGCAATAACAAAATTATAAGCTAAAGAAAAATATTATATGGTTTTGTCTTCTTTATTAATCACTCCAAAATCATAGTCGCCATAAATAATTCTAAAATCTTCTACCACTGTACTAAAATGTTCATTTAAATTTTCTCCAATAAAAAATTCTTTCTACAAGATGTATCATTTATACTAAATTTTCTAAGTCATTTTAAATTTTTTCTTTTGGATCTATATTTAAACCAAATTAAGAAGCATAAGAGCTTATAATATTAAAAAATTCATTATCAACAATTATCTTAAGGGCTATATTTCTATCTCCAATTCTATTAATTTTAGAACATTCATTAAAACTTTGACTATAATTACATTTATACCGTTTCTAGTGCAACTCTTACCTAAATACCAAAAAGTAAAATCTAAGTTATCAATCTCATTAGTCTTTTCTCCAACTCATTTAGTTTCTTGCATGCATAAAATATTTATCTTCTCATAAACCATAATATCTACTAATTTCATAATTTACCTGTGAGAGTATTCATATTCTAAGACTATCATAATATTACTTTTTTGGGCTAACTTCGTTGCATGCATCCATCCATGATGTGGGAACCCTTGCTTATTTGACACTACTCCCGATTGTCAGTGCAATAGGTCTTGCACAATTTTCACCATATTCAGGTCATAGCGTGTATCACTTCCATGCGATGACCTAACATTTACACAATGATTTAAAAGATTCATGCAATGATTCTTCGAAATAAATATTTTATGTTGGTCATCAACTACCTAACACAACCCTCCACTTTTCGCTTCAGAGGCTTGGGACCCAAAAATGATAGTCTTATACATTTATAATACATTAATGTCTTAAATTTATGCATAAAAAATATTCTTCCGTTTTAGTAATAATAAAACTATACATGCAAGGTTCTGAAAATTGGACCGAACATCATACTGAAAGAAGGAAATATTCAAGGTTCATTGGTTTGACCGGTGTCTAATGGAATGATGTAATAAATACAAAATTTGATATAAAAGATACAATGATGATGTAATATTGCAAATCTAAACTTTAAATACAAACATAAGTAATATATTTACAAATAAAATAGCAAATATAAAATTACTAACATATCTTTTGTACCTATGCATGAAAACATGTAATTCAATTTTAAAAAAATGGTAATAAGAAAAGAACACCAAAAACATAGGAAGAAAAATGAACTATAAAAAGAAAGGTGTGCATTTCATATATAGAAAGGCAATGGCACTCACGACATTGGTATGCTCTTTTAAAGAGGGGTTTGAATATCATCACTCGTTACTGAAAAAAAATTGCTAAACTATAAAAAGAAAGGTGTGCATTTCATATATAAAAAATAAGATTAAATGAAGTTTTTATGAAAATTTACTAAAAATCAAGTGAGGGTTTATTTACTGAAAAACTCATATCCTTTTAACAATATTGATATATAGCTTATATAAAACTTCTTATTATTGAACATACATTTAATTACCTTTTTTTTCTCTGTATATTCCATCATATAAAAAATCAAGTGAGGATTTCTCATCAAAGTCAATCTCCTATAGTAATTTTACTAAATGTCCTAATAATTTTGATATTATTAAGCAAGCATTCTAAAACTTACAATCCAAAATGATAGAAGTTGCATCTTTCCCTTTAATGGTCTTTGATATTTTTAAGTCAATGTAATGTTTGCTAGTAACAAGTGCTTATTAGTCGTGTTTATGATAGTAGTCACTTCTCAAAGTGATAAAAGTAGTTGAACAATGAGTTGCTCTTGGATGCGCTATCTCTTTCCAGCTCGGTCTATTTTACATTCATGATAATAATAAAACATGATTGTGAACAAATATTGTCACATTCGAAGCATTCTTACCAAGTTTGTTAAATATCTTTTAAAATAAGATTCACATAATGTGTAACACAAGGTGAGCAGAAGATATTCCTATATTTATAATGCAACAATTCTACTATTTTTTTATAATTTGCAGCATTATCAGTCACTAGGTGAACTATATGTTCAACACTAACCCATTCAACAACTTCCTTAAATAAAATACACAAAGTTTTTGCATTGTAAATAATATAAGAAGCATCAACGAATTTTATAAACAATACACCATGTGGCAATAAACTAGAAAAATGATTAATGTTCTACTTTTTTTATTCATCTATCCATCAGTCATTAATGTACATCATGTTTCTTTCCAACATCGCCCAAAGACTCAATAAGAAGTTTACACTCATCTTTATAATCTCTCAATAAATTTACACTTATTCTATAACAAGAAAGTTGATATTTAGGTTTAATAACAACAATTGTATAAATGACTTTCTATGCAAACAGAAAATTCACTACATTAAAAGGTATGCAACAATCAAAAAACGTCTTGCAACTGCCATATAATTGCAATGTATAACATCTTTAGATGTTGATACACTTTTCAATGATGGTTCTGATCCTCGATTTGATCTAGGAGCAAAATAAATTTTCACTTCATCAATCTTTCTTTTTCCCTTATCAAGTCCTTGATGCTAAGAAGTTGAATTTTGTGATTTGGGAAGTGAAGAATTCATTTCTTGGTTGCTACCTTCTTCATCCTATATTTATATTTTTTTCTATATCTTTTTCTTCTTGTTTATTTTTAGATATCTCTTTTAATTTCTCTTTTATTTGATACTGACCATCATACGATACTTTTTTACAAGCTAAGATACTTCCATTAACTCCAACATGTTGTTGTTTCATTTTATTAACACATCCACCTTTGTAGACAATTCCACAATACAAACACTTCAATTATTTTTTTCTATCAGACATTTTAATTTCTGTAAAATAATTCCAAACAATATCTAATTTCTCACGGACACCATTTGTCAAAATCAAAGATTGTATTTTAGATGGCTTCATTTAAAAAAAAAACAATAAAACATAACCCAACTATTAAAAATGAATAATATAAAATATTCTTGATTATAAAAAATTTGCATTCTCAAATGTTGTATCTTTATAAGATGCATTGTCGTTTGTTTCGAAGTCTTTGTGATCAATAATTTTACTCAACCCCAACGTCACCACAATTATCTTCAATTATTATCAAATAAACAAAATCAATTATTATTTTACCAAAATTAAATTTTTAAACATAAGTAAAAACTTACTATGAATTGCAGTATTACCTATTATGTTAGACTCTGCGGTTGTTGGAATTATACCCCTCTCATATATTTATTTCTCTGAATTATCATGAATAAGTTTGGGTGTTGATTCATCATTAACTATCCAAAAATCTATATTTGCAATGCTTTTGTAGTCCAATGAATTGTAACTTCCTTTCTTTAGTTGTAAGCTACAAAAGTAATAAGATTTCTTTAAATCCTATATTACTATTATAGCCTTTATAACAATAAAATTTAAATATTTATAATAGATAAAAAAATATATTTCTCAAATTAAAATTGTATCGATCATAAACAAGATTATTTAGTCTTTGATGATCAAGATGATTTCTCCTCTTGGTGTGAATTTACCCAAAAACAATCCAATTGCTTTCACATCTAGACAAAGAACTTGTTTGACTAAGAATTCAAATAGATAATTTTTGTAGGTGTGCAGCGCAAGAGCCAAACACCTTTCACCATTTATTTGCATAATATAAAAATATAAACTTTTGATTAATTTAAAGAATCTGTAAATAGCCAAATATATTATAACTGTGATACAATAGTTTATAAGAAAATTACCAGGCTACATTTCGTTAAAAATAGTAAGAGCAATCGATTGTCTCAAACTTTCAATGTAATCTAATCTCATTCATTGCAAGTTTTGTTTTACTACATATTTTTCCTTATTTCCAATCATTTCAACCAGACCTTCCATGACTTCAGGTTTATGACAATAATTGTTTCTATCATAATGAAAATATGATTTAAGAAATAAGCTACTGAGTGAATGTCCGGTCGAATCTGAAAATCTCATCTCTTTTTAACAATATTGATATATGGCTTATACAAAACTTTCTTATTCTTGAACATACATTTAATTACTTTTTCTGCTCTATTTATTCGATCATATAGAAAACCAAGTGAGGGTTTCGCATCAGAATCAACCACCCATACTAATCTTATTAAAACTCCTGATAATTTTGATACTATTAAGTAGTCATTCTAAAACTTACACTCCAAAATGATAGAAGTTGCATCTTTTCTTTTAATGGTCTTTGATAGCTTTGAATCAATATAATGCTTTCTAGTAACAAGTGCTTGTAGATCATGTTTATGATCATTGACATTTTTCAAAGTGATAAAAGTAATTGTAAAGCGAGTTACTCCTTGATGTACTATTTCCTTCTAGCCCGGTCTTTTTCGCAGATATGATAATAAGATAATATGTTTGTGAAAAAATATTGTCATATTTGAAGCATTCTTAGCAAGTTCTTTAAATTTCTTTTAAAATAAGATTCAAATAATGTGTAACACAAGGTGACCAAAAGATATTCCCATATTTCTCATACAATAATTCTTTTGTTTTTTTATAATTTACAACATTATCAATCACTAGATAAACTATATTTTCAACACCAACCCATTCAACAGCTTACGCAAATAAATAAAATAAAGTGTTTGCATCCTCTATAATAACAAAAAAGATATTCCCATATTTCTCATACAATAATTCTTCTACTTTTTCATAATTTACAGCATTATCAGTCACTAGATAAACTATATTTTCAACACCAAGCCATTCAACAGCTTACGTAAATAAATAAAATAAAATGTTTGCATCCTCTATAACAACAGAAGCATCAACATATTTTATAAATGATACACCACGTGGAGAATAAACTCAAAAAATGATTAATATTATGTGTTTGAACATAAATGATCCATCCATGTGCCATTAGTGCACATCCCATTTCGTTCCAACATCGCCTGAAAAACTCAATAAAAGGTTTGCCCCCTTCTTTACAATCTCTCAATAAAGTTACCCTCATTCTATAATAAGAAGGAAGTTGATATCCAGGTCCAATAACATCAATTGTATCAATGACTTTCTGTGAAAATAACAAATTCACTATATTAAAAGATATGCAACAATAAAAAAACATCTTGTTCTTGCCATATCATCACGACATATAACATATCTAGATGTCGGTACACTTTTCAATGATAGTTCTGATCCTAGTTTTGTTCTATGAGTAAAATAATTTTTCACTTCATCAATCTTCATTTTTTCCTTATAGAGTACTTGATGATAAGAAATTAACATTTGTAATTTGGGAAGTGAGGAATTCCTTTCTTGATTTCTACCTTCTTTAGCATATATTTTTATATTTTTTATATATTTTTCTTCTTGCTTCTTTTTAGATATATCTTTTAAATTGTCTTGCATTTGATATTGAAGATCATGCAATACTTTCATTAACTCCAACATGGTATTGTTTCATTTTATTAATACCTTCACCTTTGTAGATAATTTCACAGTACAAACACTTAAATTGTTTTTTTTTTTGCCATAATAACATTTAATTTCAGTAAAATGATTCAAAGCAATATCTAATTTCCACGAACACCATACATCAAAAGCAAAGGTTGTATTTCAGATGGGTTCATTCTAAAAAAGGGATTAAGACATAACCCAAATATTAAAAATGAAGAATATAAAATATTCTTGATGAGAAAAAAATTTGGATCCTCAAATGTATGTTTTATCTCTAAAAATTGTATCGTCGTATGTTTCAAAGTCTTCAGAACCAAGAAATTCATTTTCAGCCCCAACATCATCAGAATTATATTGAACTAGAATCAAATAGACAAAATAAATTATTAATTTACCCAAATTATATATTTAAATATAAGTAAAAACTTTCTGTTAATTTCACTATTACATGTTATGTTAGCCTCTTCAGTTGTTAGAATTATACCATTCTCATATATTTCTTTCTCTAAATTATCATTGTTGGCATCCATTTTTGATGCAAAGTACACGTGACATCCTTATTGAGTGATATGAGACTGTATTAAGATCATATGGGGCCTACCGTGACTCAAGGAACCCATATGACCTTCAAGCGAGCACTACGAGTATGATAAGTTGGGGCATGCACCACCATAGTCGTGCTCTGAGGAGGTTATCACCAAGTCAACATTATCTTTAGTATTCCCCATGCTGACATTTGTTTCAACAACACAAGGTAATATCTTGGTGATATAAATGTTTGTGTGACGTTCACTATCGATGAAGTTACATCGCACCGTGTTCGTACCTTAAACTTAAGGTCCAGGCATACAGATTTTGTGTTGGAACCAATTTTGTTTGGCGACAAGCATATGGAGCATCTTCTTGGGCTCCAGGGATGCATTTATAACTTTTACGGAGGCCTAAGGATCATGTCTTGCTCAAATTCGGACCTCCAAAGTTCCCACGAGACTCGAAATCCCTTTGATTAACTTTTTTCATAAGCTCAATTTATGTAAGGACGACGTGACCATGCCTAAATTGGGTGTGGCCATGCACAAACCGTGGCATGACCACACCTAAATTCTGGAGAGGTACCTAGGTCCCTCAATCAACGTGACTACACCTGAAGGTGGTGTGACCACGCCTGCCAGACAGAATGTTGGACATAATTTCTACTCTTCAGTCCCTGAATTTCCACCGATGAAGCCGCTAGGACCTTTGGACAGTGCCTTTTGTCAAGTCCTTTACCCAAAAGACGCATCCTTGGATACTTGGGCCTATGCCAAATGAGGCAAGATGCCAAATTAAAATTCTTAGCCAAGGGTTATCTCCTTGATCTAGGGAGAAGACTGGGGATCAAAGCTCATTTGGTCAAGGGAGAGGGAAAGCTATCAGCTGGAGAAGGAGGGCAGGAGAGCTTTTGGAGAGAGCTTAGAGGGGAAGTTTCTTCATCTTCCTCAAAGATAAGCTTAGGGGAAAGATTTCTTCCATCTTCCTCCCCTTCTTCTTCTTGTTTTTCTTCTCTTCCACATCATCATCTTCCTCTCCAGTGACTCCCCGTGAGTTGGGATCAGGAGAGATTCTTCCTAGCTTTCGAGAAGAAGAAATCCAGTAGCCTCATCATTCTCTTCGGTGAGAAGAGCTTCTTCACTATCTTGGAGAAAGAATCCAAATTTTTCATCCTACCTCGATGGAGCTCGGATAAACCAAGAGAACGTCTCATCAACCACCACGTTGGTGAGATATCTTAAACTCTAGCGATTTTCATTTCTAGAGCCCCCTAGGTCGAGATGTTAGAGGATTTAGGCAAGGATTTTTGTGCTCTTAGAGGAAGCCACAAAAGAGTAGGTGCTTTGTATTTTCCCCTATGAATCCAAAGAGTAAAGCATACCCCTTTCCTTTCTAATCTAGAATCTGAAAGATAGGGTTGTAGTCCCACTATTTGCCTTGGTGATTTCATTCGGATGGATGTTTGAAATCCATCGGTCGAAAAGAAGAAGGCATTCCTTTGGTCATTGTCTTATTAGTCATGAAGAATCCTCTTTGCAAGGATTCCTCATTCATTGTTGTGCGAACAGAGGTGGGCGTCTTGTTGCCTCGTGCAATAAGGTATTGGTATAACTCTCCATCACTCACTTTCGGTTTCCCATGAGTTTGTTAGGATGATCACGATTCGTTGTCGGACCTAATCGGGTCTCATACTTCATGTGTTTGTATTTTCATTATGTGCATTGCATGATTCTAAGAAAAATATGAATTAACAACATGCATTTTTGCATGTGTTATCGACCGACCACATTCACCAGCTCGATCGACACTCTCTTTTCGTCGACTCGATTGATTGGCCACCGCTGACGTGATTGTTCTTATTGATATCTTCCGTCAACTCGTTTGATCAGCTATCACTGGCTTGATTGTATCAATCGACCATTCGTTGTTGATCAGCAATGCACTCTGGCCCAATCAACCATCTTCAGTTTACTAAGTCTATCGACCGCCACCGACCTTATTGTATTTATTGACCATCCTTTATTGATCAGTCACACACACCAGTCTAATCGATCATCTTTCGTCTATGTGATCGATCGACCAACACCGATCCGATCATTTTAATTGATCATTCTTCGTCGATTAGATGTACACTCCAGCCTGATCAACCATCTTCGTTCTACCAGATCTACCGACTACCACCGACCTGATTGTATCAATCAACCATCCTTCATCGATCGTTCACACACCCTAGCCCAATCGATCATCTTCAGTCCACCCGATATATCGACCGCTATCGGCTTGGTCATATCGATTGACTAACCTTTGTCAAGGTTGTAGACACTGACCAGATCGAACATCTTTGTTCCACTTGATTGATCAGCCGCCACTGGCCCGATCACATCAACTGGTCATCCTTCATCTTTTGGTCACCCACTCTAGCCTGATTGACCATCTTTGGTCCACTCGATCGATTGGTCGTCACTGACCCAATTGTATTGATCAACCATCTTTTGTTGATTGGCAGCACACACCAGCTTGATCAACCATCTTTGGTCTACTCGATTGATCGATCGTCACTAGCCTGATTGTATCGATCGACCATCCTTCATTGATCAATTGCACACTTAAACTAATTTTAACCAAATTTTAAGCTTGACATAATGTTACACCTAAAATATATAGTGTTTTGTACACATTTTTATACCTATTGTTGAGATATTATGCTTTAATAGAAGGTATTTGTGTGTTTTTTCTTTCAGGTACAAGTAAAAAAATGAAAAATGCTAAAAGAAGTGAAAAAAGATCAAATTTGGAGCAAAATGTGAAATTTATGCAAAAGTGTTTTGATGCCTAAGCGCTAGATCCAGCTCTTAAGCGCCGGTGAAACAGAGAAGGTCGCGCTTAAGCGTCAGAGGCCCCGCGCTTAAGCGTCAGAGGTAGTTATTTGACGGTTTTCTTCATTTGACCAAATTTTAAAGAAACATTTGAGGCTTCTATTGGCTAAAGAGGGTGGTTATGACCACTAGGAACAAAAATACTATTAAAAGACTTGTGAAAGGAGGCATCTCTTGGAGAATACATCAAATTTGGACACATTTTGAAGAATTTCCAATGCACTTCTTGGGAAATTTATAAAAGAAGGAAGTTGAGACATTTGAAAGGGGGTGCTTGAAAGTTCTGAAAAGAGCTTGAAGAGGAGGAGTCCTGAGGAGTTTTGAGAGATAGTTTTGGAGAGATTTTCAGGCACCACACAAATTTATTTTATCCTTTTTGTTTTTAGTTTATTTTGAAAGTGTTGTAAAAGAGAAGAGATTCAAAGGAACTTCAAGAGTTTGGTGGAAGATTACTTTTGGTTTTAATCGAGACTTCTTGTTAATTTGACAATAATTTCTACTTTTAAACTAAAGTGTGGTTTTGTTTTCTCTATGAATTCTGAGTAGTTTTCTTTATCTTTCTCCTTAAAATGATAAGTAATTAAAGTGTTGGATGGAAGTTGTGGAGAGTATTAATCTTTTATATTGGAAGAAGTTGTGATGATTTAATTCCATGTACTTCATTTACTTCTTAATCTGGCCATCTAGATGTTAAAATTTGTTGTGAGAACATGTAAGAACCGGGATGGTATTGTCTCAGTCAACAATTGGAAAGAATCACATTAAGTTGTATGAATGAGAATATAATTCATATGATTTAGTGCAAATAAATAGGGGAATAATCTTTGAAGGGTGTAGAGTTAGAGGACTTTAAAGTGACATGTTAAAGCCCCCAACTTGGTTTATTATTTTAGGTTCTGATACAAGATGTTAGCCCTCAGGTGGAGAGAATCGAGGGAACTCTATAATGAGAGCTGGTATCTTCCCTGCCTAGCCGGTCTTCAAAACTATTCAAACTTTAAATTAGCCAATGTTCTTTATAACATCTCTAGTAAGGGTAAAGAATATAATTGCTCATATTTGACACAACACAATTAACATACTTTCATAACATAATTTCTATACTTATTACTGATTCATGATAAGGAGAAAGATATTTTCATATCAAGTGATTTTCTTTTACATAAACTCAAGCTATCTTTAGAGGTTTTATTATTTTGTCAAAATATCAAAAATACCAAAAAGATTTGAATTTTAATACTATGAAAATATCTATAGTTTAAGTAATTGTCTTTTTAGAATAGAAAGTTTGTTGTTGAATAGTGCATATTGCATAATTTTTCTGTAGGTTCGATATTCATGTCTTAATAAAAAAGTCATATATTACTTGATAATGATACGTTTACTTGCGTAGTATCCCAAGATATAAATTAAAAAGTTAAATTCTTATTTTCTTTAGGATCAAGTATTTGGTTATGTTGCAAAGTAAGAAAATATAAGTGAAAATTATAATTAAAGTCATTGTTATACTCTTGCATATAAACAGTCAGGATCAACTATCTTAAGTTCATTCAATCAATCGGATGCCACCGACCTGATAACATCAATCGACCATCCTTCATCGTTCGGTCGCACACTACATCCTAATTGACCATCTTTGATCCACTCAATTGATCAATTGTCACCAACCCGATCATATTGATCGACCATCCTTTGTTGATCGGTCATATACCTTGACCTAATCAACCATCTTCGATCCACTTGATCGATCGACCGCTACTAGCCCGATTGCATCGATCGACCATCCTTCGTCGTTCGGCCACACGCTCCAACCTGATCGATCGTCTTCTATCCATTCGATCGATCGGTCTCCACCAACCAGATCATCTTGACTGACCATCCTTCATTGTTCGGTCACAACCCTGGTCCGATCGATTGCATTCCAACATTTTGATTAATCAGAGCCACCATTGATCTGATCGATCTGTAAATCATTTTCATTTTTCATGTTGCATCTATTGCTTGCTCTCCACATTATCTGCACAAACACATCCACACTTACCCATTATTGCACACTCATGAGCATACACCCTTATATGCTCATGATGAGTGTTTGTGCCTCCTAGCAGCATATTACTCTATATATTTGCTTTGTGACATCTTTATGTCACTTTGCATCACGTCACACAAAGCTCTCACTTGCACTTCCACTTTTGCATGCTTGCTTGCATGGCATATTGTGTGTTCATAACTTGCATGCTTGAAGAATTTTGCACTTAGACTTCTGTCTTTGCACACCTAACTCACACATTCACACCTCATGTGAATGGATGGCTTGCCGCCAAACAAATCTGGTGTGTTGTTCTTTTCAATGAGGTTTAAAATTCCTTACATCTCCTATGACACCACTATGGACTGTCGTAGGTAATTTCTCAAGTCACCACTCTTTCATCTCCTATGGCACAACTCCATACTACACCAGACACTTTCTGGAGTTACTGCCTCTTGCACACTTACTTCTGACACTCTTGTGTCTTCCTCGAGTCATTGTTCATCATACACTTTCCCCCAACACTCTTGTGTCTTCCTCGTGTCACTGCTCCTCGTACACTCACCCTCGATACGCTTGTGTCTTTCTCAAGTCACTATTCCCGACACACTCTTTCGCCTCCTGCGACACTACTTTGGACAGTTGTAAGCATCTTCCTTTAGCCATTACTCTTGCACACTCATTCCAGATGCCCGTGTGTCTTCTCCGGGAATGGCTTGCACATCAAGCCTACTCGGCGAGTGTTTCTCTATAGCGAGAAAATACACCACCTCACTCTTGTTGTCTATCTTACATGTGCACCATCTATTTTCTTATGGCGCCAGTTACACACACCATAGGTATGCACATTGTATTACGTGGCACGGGCATGCTCTAAAGGCCTCTGAATCCTCAAAGTATTTGATGTTTGTTCACTTGGGTACATGGCTACTACCTAGTATGGATCATGTTCAAAAGGCTCTGAATCCATTTGATGTGCAAGTTATGTCATCCATGACAACTCGGTAAGTCATATGTGTGTCGTATTTCCTGCGCTTCGCATTTGTGTTTCTGCACTAGCAGCACATTCGTCATGGGTATATGCCACCATGTGATCATGACAAACTTTGCTATCCTATGATCGCTTCTACTCCGAAGGAATGGTCACGATGCACTAGACCACTTTGCACTTGCATGTGAATCCCCGACTGCCTTGACAACAAATCAGACTAGTTAGCTGAGTGACCCTTTTGCTAGTCACGATGTGGTAGTGAGTATTCCCCAAAAGGATGCCTCGATAGACCATACTAGCTATCACACAGTGACTAACACGTGTATGTTAAGCTAAGGTTCTGAGGGATCTAATAGGTGCCACTTAGGCTTTTTCTTTATTAGGACCTATTTTAAAAGGTATAAAAATTTACATTTTTTATTACTTATATGCACCATATTTTCAAAAAACTATTTTGAAACTACTTGTACGCTTAGCTTAGACCATACATAAGTCAACCTTTTGAAAGCTTTCTTTCATATAAAACTTGCACTAGTGACACCTCTTAGAATCCTTGGATCCTTTAGAATGGGTCTGGGATGGTGACCCCGTCAAAACATACATCAACCTTTTGCTTACACCTGCACTGTACACATTTAGATGCTATGCTTAGGACACCCTATGCTAGATGGTGTGCTAGACTGGACTAGGGTGCTAAGTAGTCTTTTTGCTTAGGACACCCTATGCTAGATGGTGTGCTAGACTAGGACTAGGGTGCTAAGTAGTCTTTTTTGATGTCCCAGTTAAAATTCTTTGCTAGTTTAGTTACCATAGTCAGACATCACTTTTGTGCTTCTTTGTGTATTTACTAGGTATGAGACTTGCACATTAGTATACATAGAGGCTATCTTCTTGCAGGGTGTCACATCCAACAAGGAGGAGCTGTAATGATTTGTACTAAAACATTTTCTACAGGTGTTGCTAAACTCTCCTCTTTCTGGAGGTGGTCTATTTCACATTGCATGTTATAACCTGTACTAACCCTTTTGTTTTGTAGGTCGATTCTTTTTTTTATTTTACCATGTACTTTGTAAAGTCCTTGGGCTTGTATCCTATATTACAAATAAGGTACGTACACAATTTTTAAGCCGTCAAACAGGTGAAACCATGTGACGGGGACCGGGAGCAACTTGTTTGTGTCATATACCTTACTTTTAATCTCT
Source organism: Phalaenopsis equestris (assembly GCF_001263595.1). Classification (NCBI taxonomy): domain Eukaryota; kingdom Viridiplantae; phylum Streptophyta; class Magnoliopsida; order Asparagales; family Orchidaceae; genus Phalaenopsis; species Phalaenopsis equestris. The sequence continues at coordinate 100,594 of NW_018165014.1, read as the reverse complement.
CTTATGCATAGAATTAGGACCAGATGTGTAAATGCGGAGACTGGCCACCTTTTTCTATTTTCTGAGATATGTTGCCAACCCAGCGAATCCCGTCATCTCTATTATTTCTTGTTTGGCTTGCTTTTTTTTATTTATTGTGCATGTGCTTGCCATTCATGCCATTTTTTCTCGTGTATTGACTTTGATCATGCACTATCATTTAGGTTCTCTAATGACAAAAAATTATAAAATTATCTACAGAATCCTAATAAAAGATTGAAATAAATTAAAACTTAGTATTAAAATATTTAGGTTCTTTTCTTAAATCTATCTTTATTTTCTTGTAGAGCCTTTAGGCCATATTTTAAATGGGTTGCATAGCATTGCTATACCCCAGTCATACTAATAGAGTCTCCATATTATGATTGATTAGCTTTCTACATCATACTGCATGTCCTGACAAGAAGTCCCCATATTTCTCCACCCCGACTGACCCGTCATAGATTTCAACTTAAGTAGTTGTTTAGTGCACTTAGGGTGTTAAAGGCTTCCCTGACCCAAATATAAAATAAATTGTTTGTGGGAGTATCTCAGCTTTGTTACCTGTACCACTCTTGTCTTTTCCACTCCAGCGACTTCCTTGTCACTTTGGCAAGTATAAGTCACACCACTACTTTCTTTCTACATAGGATCATAGGATTACAATTATCTTCTTTTGAACTTAGGGCTACTAAGGTTCTCTTGGACGACATAATTCATGAATTATTGATAAGAGATCTTCTGTGGTATTGGGTTGAGTCCCTTCATGATCTGGTAGACTTGGGATCCTAATAACTTGGGATGATGAACCTATAGTATCCTGACCCAACTATCTCAACCCGATTTTGATCACTCTACCTTTTCTTTGCTACCCCTTTTGAGCCCTGCCACTCTTTTTGAAGCTTAATCGATGTCATATCATAGGCCCAGTTTGCCAATAAGTCACCGTTTATTTGGGATAATATGATTCACCCTCTACCCTTACGACCCGATTAGGCTTTAGAAGCACGGTGTGGAGCATAAAAGTCGATCGGGTTACTTAATAGGACTCGTGTGCCAACGAGTCGCTCCCATTTAGAATGTGAGAGATCCAGTCTCCATCCTGTGGCTTAGCGAGAGCTTTGAAAGCCATGAAATGTTCTTATGAGGTAACCTTCCTTTGTGACACTTTGTACTAGTCGTCACCTAAATGTAAGTTGGACATCGCTAATTGAGAGTATATCTCCAAGATGTAATTAACTAAAGGGATACTTTCCTTTGGAAGTTGGTCTTACCCCAGAAAAAAATGTTATTTTGGTTCCCTGGTTACTTGGGTAGCTTATGTAGGTATTCTTTAGTGGATATATGTTTCAAGGTGTCTTGATCCGATCCTATTTGGATGTACACCCTTGATGACCTATCACACAAGTTTTAGCTCACATAAAATCTTCAAGTTGTTTTCAATTTGTCTACCTAATCTCAGCCTTAATTCCTTATTTTCCAACCTCTCCTCTACAATGAATTGTTCATGCAATTAAAGTAACAGGGCCCGTTGGAAAAAGGAACTATAAGGTCTATATAAGCTGACGACTCCAAGTTACAAAAAAAAAACAAAAATAATCATAAATAAGTCTCAGTATTTGTTCGTCATCAACTATCAAAAAATTTATATTCTCAATGCTTGTGTAGTCCAATGGATCATAATTTCTTTTTTTTTAGTTGTAACATATAAAGGCAAATAAAATTTATTTAATCACATATTATTATTATAATCTCTATAGCTATTAAATTGAAATATTAAATAAAAATAGAAATATATCTATTTCTTAAATTAAATTTGTATTGAACATAAGCAAGATCATTTTGTTTTTTATGCTATGGACCTCACTTTTGTGATGACTTCCCTCTCTATAGAAACCTAGGGTTTAGCCTTAGGGTTTCCTAATGACCTTCTTAGATGACTAGAGATAAAACTCACCGATATATAACTTTGAACTAATCTTACACTCACTTAAGGTTTCCTTAGGTTAAGCCCAAATCCTCAACCCTTGGTTGAGATGGTTGAAGGTCTAGCCTAGTGGAAGCCCAAGTTGACTTCCTATAGGTTGGGGATGCACTAGGTTACCCATGAAGCTTAGAGCCTTAGGAATTCCCCTAATGACCCATTGAATACCCCTGAGATTCTCATGAACCCAGGAAAAGCCCATCGGATAGGAGGGTAGTCCTAGGCCAATGAAGGGTTTTTTTTTATATCTCTCACCACATTAGCCTAAAAGCACTGGAAATCCCATGACATTAAAATTCAAACCCAATGGGAGGGGAGAACCACCAATGTCAAACTTTAGTCTCACCTAAAGCTTTTCCAACACCAATCAACTCTAGAATCAACATAAACTCTAAAACTTGAAATCACCAAGATTCACCAAGCCAATTAGTGAACAACTAAACTCCTCAAAACAAAATCAAAATCAATTCAAAACATTAAGGTCAAAGATACTTAAGCATCAAAATTAAATTATGAAGGCTCACCAAGCTTAATCCTTTAGGGGCAACCCTAATCATCTAAGGCTTAACTGCAAAAGCCCAATGATGCACAACAAATTTAGTGTATAAATTTTGTAAATATTTTTCAATATTACAAAATTACACACGTCAGACATATAATAAATATGTAATATAATTCTAACAAAAATATCTTTTATGAAAATAGTTTATCTTTTAAAACTCTTTTTAAACTGCTAAATCTGCATTAAAATCAATGTAAGTTGATGCATCGCTCAAGTAATAAAGGGCTCTAATGGAGTCCTAAATATCGATCCCACAGGGAAGTTGGAAAATTCTTTAATTACATTTTTAAAATTATTTTAGAATTAAAAATACAAAAACTAAAGTAAGGAGTGAAGTTTGAATATTAACTACTAAGGTAAATGCAATATAAAATGTTGATGAAAAATAAAGTTAATTAACTAAGAACTAATTTTCAAAAGTTAAATTACGAAAACTAAACAAAGTTTTTGTTTTGATGGAAAGTTCAAATTTAAGAAAGCATCCTTTCCCTTTACAATGAGTATATGGATTGTGAAGAAAATTGAAATCAGTTGAAAAAATATATATAAACAGTATTGTGCCAAATAGGAGCAATCCTATTCTTTACCCTCTTCCGAGTGTTATAGAGAACATTGGCTAATCCAGAGTTTGGTCCCTAATTTCGTAGTTAGGCTAGGACCGACTGCCACTCTAGAGCTCCCACTACTCTCTCACCTGAGGGCTAACAATCTCACATCAGTTTCAAATCAACTGGACTAAATTGGGGATTTTAATCTGTCACCTTAAAATCTCCAATTCTACATCCAACAAAGTATATTTTCCTATTTATTTGAACCCAATCCCATGGATGACATACTCCCCATGAAATCAAATGTGACACTCCCTATGTTGTATAAATCTATCCCATGGATGACATACTCCCCATGAAATCAAATGCGACACTCCCTATGTTGTATAAATCTTATCCCTTTTCAGAACATATGTTTCTCAACAAGTTTTAACATTTCAATTGGCCAGATTGAAAAGTAAATAAATATAAGAGTTCAAATCATCACAAATTATTAACATTTAAAATTATAGAAAATAAAACCAATTCTTCACAAAACCATATCTCAAAGTAGGGAGAAGGATAAAGAAGACTACTCATAATTCATGAGAAGGATACAACAAAACACAGATTTCATATATAAAAGTTTACAAAATAAAAGAAATAAAAGACAACTTATCTCACAATCCTTCTCAAGCATATCCCTAGAATTTCTCTCCAAGCCTTTTAATAAAAGACAACTTATCTCACAATCCTTCTCAAGCGTATCCCTAGAATTTTCTCCAAGCCTTTTTCTTTACAATCTCACTCAATTCTCTCTTAGAAGTGTAATAAACAAGAAATCTCTCACCCCCCTCTTCTCTTACAGACCTAAAAGAAAATCTCCTCTTCTCTCCTCTTGCCTCACCAACTTTCTCTCTCTCTCGCTTTCTCGTCCCCTCCTCTCCTCTTGCCTCTCATACCAACTTTCTCTCTCTCTCGCTTTCTCGTCCCCTGTCTTCCTCTTTGAAGTCTTCTCTTATATTTTTGGGCTGCCTCCTTTGAAAAGAATACCAAATTCCCTCTAAAAGTTCCCTCCAAAAGTCAACTCTTTTGAATTCAAAAGATATGTCATTTGATCAAAGGGATATATCCCTTCATAAAAGAACCTTCCAAAGTGTCTAGATGCTTTGAATTACTCCAATAGGTGTGTAGAACAAGTGCCCCTTTGAAAATTCATGCAAAATTTGTCTCGAACCGCCTTAATTTGCAAAAAGTCGTCTTTGGAGCATCATGCGCCGATCTGGCGCATCATGCAATAGAATCCCAAAATTCGCTGTTTTGGCTCCAAATTTTGTTTTTTCTGTCATTTTTGCTCCAAATGCCTAAAAATGATATATCTGCAACAAAAACATGAAAATACCCTTTTTTAATGTGCAATATCACAAAAAATAAACATAAAATATGTACTTAAAATAGTATATTATTTTGAAGTACCACCCAACCTTAACCTTAAGCCCAAGCCATCATGGGAGAGCCCATGGCTCATCCCTCGTGGCCCATTTCCCATCAGTCAACCATGACACACACATAACCCAAATAACCTACCATGAGACTACAACCTAAATATGAATTAATTAAAGGAAAATTAGACATAAAACAATCACAATAGAAAAACCATGCACACTTAATCAAGGGGACTAACACTTGGCACCTAAGTCCAACTCACCCAAGTACAAACCTTGTGGAGCAAAACTTGAATCAAGGGTGAGTCAAATCAGATCAATTCTGATCTTAGATACCTCACCAAAAGTTCCCCCAATCATTCCAAGCTCCTCTCCTTGCCACTTTAACCTCCATTGGAGCCACCATGCTCAAGGCATCAAGGATGGTGAAAGTACTTTAACTCTACCAAAAACCTCCTAACATCCTCTACTTATCCTTTGAGAAACCACCAGGGTCTTCCAAACATGTCAGAGCTCCCTTCATGTCCTCCCATTGCTATAAAAGGAGCTAATCTGAGAGCCTTGGAGACACCTCAAGCTCCCTAGTCAGTCACTTAAACCCTTAGCTCTCAACACCAAAAACATTTCTAAAGACCATAGCAGACACCTCCCACCATTTCCATGCTATCTCCACCACTACACAACCTCAATTTCACTATTGAAATCCAGGGTCTTTTACGGATTCAACATTAACCTTACCAAAACTCAAAATTAACCATCCATAAGTTTCACAAGGTCCTAAAACCTCTCTCCCAATCAAAATCCACTCTTCCTACACTCTCTAACCTTGTTCAACACCAACTCGAGCCAACTTTTGGTCAAGCACATACTTAGGTACAACCACAGATCAAAGTGAAGTAAGAGGGAGCTTCGTGACATCAAGGCAATCGTCTTTATCAAGCTCAATCAAGGCCTCACCTCTTGGGATAATGTAATGGCTTGAATTCACCATTTTTTCTCTCAGTTTGGTCTTTTGTGAAACAAACCTACAATGCAAACCCACTTAACTATATAGATAGGCTTGCATCACCTAAATGAAGCTATAAGATCCCTACAATGCAAACCCACTTAACTATATAGATAGGCTCGCATCACCTAAATGAAGCTATAAGATCCAACCCCATGCAATTTGGTTGAGTGTAAGGTGAGATCATAGGGTTTGATTGCGAAAGGCTCTCATTTCTTTGTTCTGTGAGGATGATGAAAGGTTGTTGTCCATTTCCATGTTTTTGAAACGAACGTCAGAGATTGGATTGGGCGGACTGCGGGATCGAATCAGCGCAGCAGAGTGAGGCCAGCGAGGAGACATGCATGGAAAGCACGACGAATCGCGAAGTGCCGCATGGAGTTTCAAAGCATCTGAGGATCGAGTCAGCACCGCATGGTTTAAGTGAAAACTTCATATTTTTTTAATTATTTAAATCCATAAAATGCATATAAACTTTAGAAGTTCATAACGTAATGAAGAAAAATCACAAAAATAAAATAAAAATACATCTAAACTCAATGAACAGAGAAGAAAACATTAAATTCTTTTTTAAAAAAATAATTGCTTATAATTAATTTTAATTAATGAAATAACTTAGAGGGCATTTTAATTATAAAAGACTAAATATAAAAAATAAAATTATGAAATTTTTTAGATATTATTCCCTTTGTCATTAGGGATATTCTCTGATTTTTTCAAAGTTATAGGACCTCTCTAACACTAAAGTGTCAAAATTTCCATCAAATTTATAATTATTTTGAAAAATAATTATGAAAAAAATCAGGAAAATAGAAATTAAAAGGAAAATTAGGGCAACAACCCTAAGCATTAACATGACCATTTTCACCCCAAAAAATTAAAAATGAAATTAAAATAGTAGGGGTAGATTTGTAGAATTATAAAGTTTGCATTTTAGCGTGAATTGTCTCCTACACTTAAATTAAACGTGAAAATCAACTTAGAAAACCTTAGGGTCACTTCTTAATGAAAACATTAAAGAGGGTTAATATCATCATTATCCCTTTAATTATGGATTTATTTTAATAAACAAACTTGAGAGTTAACTTAGGTCTAACCTCACTTAGACCTAATTCAACTTTAATCTAAAACTCAACTTTGGTCTAACCTAACTTAGACTTATTTTAATTAAACCCTTGAGTTAAACTCGGTCGAATCTAACTTGAACCTAATCCGAACTTGATTACCTAAAGTCTAACCCAACTTAAAATTGATTTAACCAAACTCTAAACCACAACTTACCTTCCTAAACCACAACTTAACTAGAGTCTAACCCTAGTTCGAGTTGATTTAACCAAACCATAAACTACAACCTAACTCAAGTCTAACCCTACTTTGACTTGATTCAACCAAACTCTAAACTTAATCCAATTTATGTCGAACCTAACTTAAACCTAACTTAATTAAGACTTAATTTAGGTCTAACCTAAATTGAACCTAACTTAACCAAACCCTAAATTCAACTTAGGTCTAACCCAAATTAGGCTTAAATCAACCTAATTCATATCCTAAACCCCAAGCTTAACTCAAGTCTAATCCAACCTAGACTTGACTCAACCAAATTAAACTTAAATCAAACATGGGTCAATTCGATCTAACTCGAGTTAACCCTAACCAACTTAAACCAATCCTAAGTCAACACGACCAAACTCAGGTTAATCGAAACCAACATAAACCAATTCTTGGGCAACCTAACCTGACTCGGGTTAACCCAAAATAACTAAAACAAACTTGGGTCAGCCCAGCCTAACCTCAGATAACCCAAATCAACCAAAACTCAAACATGGTTGATCAGACCTAACTTAAGTTACCTAAACCAACTTAAACCAAACCTGGGCCAGCCTGACCTAACTCAGGTTAACCCAAACCAACCTAAACCAAAATCGGGTCAACTCAACCTAAATCGGTTTAACCCAAATCAACCTTAACCAAACCTGGGTCAACCCGACCTAACTCAGGTTAACCCAAATCAACCTTAGCCAAACTTGGGTCAACCCGACCTAACTCAGCTAAAACTCAAATAACCTACGTTAAGAAGTGTTTGACATCTGATAAGAGAATAAAAACACACTTAACACAACCAGAGACGACACATGATGAAATGCGAAATAAGCATAAAAGACATAACATAAACCCTAAAAATTATTAAAACTTATACTTCAACCATAAAACATAATCTAGTTTGAGATGACACTTCAAAGGTGGCAACCCATGACTGCTGATGAAGTACATTTTGGTCACTCATGAGTAATCAAACTGCAAACCCAATGAACTCGAGAAAATGGAACAATGGGATCTTGACCGTGTCATTAGTAAAAAAAAAAGAATAAAATCATAAAATTTAATCGGCTAAGAATTCTTAAGCAACCTAAAATTTTGAACCTCTTAAAATTTGAAAAAGACACTAAAAATTAAATGAAACCCTAATGAAGAAAGAACATTGAACACAACTTTAACCCTGCTACCCGGATCTATGAAGATCCTTTGGAGGATGCAACCCATGGTTGTTGACAAGAATCTTCTGGTCTAAGTAGGCTTGACCGCCCACTGGACTAAGTACATCAGAGAATTCAACAACCTTGGGAGGACAAAAAGCCATGGGCATTTTGATCGGGTTGTCCTAAATAAAAAATGATAATAATCCAAATGAACACATTTACCTCTCTTACATTAAAATGAAGCATACTAACTCCGTTTTGTAGGACTGCTTGGAACAACCTACAAAATGTTGAATTAGACTTACTTTACATATTATTAGGGTGTGTTAACTCTGTTTTGCAGGGTTGCTCCAAACAAATAATCTACTATAATAACCTAGGATTTTTCCTTTGGTGAGTATTCTTTTATTTGTAGAGTTAGGCAATGTTATGGTCAATTGACTATAAACATTCAAACTACCTAAAAGATGACGAAACACGAAGCAAATGATGAACCTCAACTAAACCATCAACAATAGTGTAGATGATGTCATTTGACATGTCTGGCATAATTTAGGGTTGGTACCCATACCATCAGTTTGTCTGTATTCATTTGATAGGTCTACCCAAATTGTAGGTCTATATTTACATTTCTACCTTTTTCCTAGATTGTCAGTAAGCTCACTTAAGGACTAAACCTTCTACCCCAACTTAAAAAAATTCAACCTAACTTTTCAAAATGAAACTCGTAAATAAAACAAAACCACATGAATCACTGCATTCACAACTGTAGAAATATCATACATGTAAACAACCTCGATTGACATCAAATAAATTGTAGTAGAAACTCCCTTTCAACTTAGGAATATGAATGATAGTATGATTTGTTGAAATATGCATAACATATTGCTCATATTCCTTGTCTTCAGGCTCTCACTTATTGCACAAAAAGGGGTGGTTTGACCCGTGAGAACCACTATCTTATAGAGCGAGTTCTACCTATGCATACCAGTTGACCTTTTGAAACAAATCTTCTATGAATTCACCATCAAGGACTTGTATAATTCAATACACAACCTGCTTGAGTGTACTTAAAACCTATTAAAACTAAACATTTGAGTCTAGTGAGGTATAAAATATTTAAACTTGAAATCCTAAAATACGTTCTCATTAGTCTTCAGACATTATGCATATCGTACGTACTTAGGCATCTTTATCAAGTTGTAAGACCTACAACCCTTAATAAACAACAACCAACCCTATCTTGCATCCTTGATATCAGCCGCCTATGGTTTTAAATGCGATTAAGAGGTTTAAGTGGCAGCCCTTTCCAGGCAAGGTTATGCGTCTGTTTAGGTTAGGGCTCCGAAGTTTCACCTCTCTCGGTGAACTTTACCCTCATAATCTTAGGTTGTTCATCCATTTATGATGTAAATCCTCACCTTTAGGCTCCTACATGATTGTATGTAGTGCAATCCTAACTTTTTAATAAAACATCAGAACAAAACATTAAAATATCTCTTTTAAAATGACAAGATTCAACTGTTTGAGGATAAAGCCACAACCTTAATCAAGTGTTTTCTGAAGTAGCTTCGGTTGCTCAAGATATAACTAACTATATAGTCTTGCTTTTCTAGGAAGGAGAAGACCCTAAAATTAATCTAAACCCTAAATAGTTTCCAGATCAGATAGGGGAATTGACTTGTCGGATTTATTCATAGATCAATGATGATAACCAACATTTTTTTTGTTTAAATAATCAAACCCATCGTAAAACCATTGATGATGTGCTTGATTATTCGAACACCTCAAACCTATGAATATGCATGGTGTACTAAAGCCCCGTGTCGAGGAGAATAACATGGAACCGACAACGGACAAAAAACCCCCAACGAGGCGAACAAATGCTCAAGATGATTTCACCTCTTTGTGTGAATTTACATGAAAATGCTCCAACTTCTTTCACATCCAGATGCAGAACATGTGTGATTGAGAATACAAATAGCTAATTTTTGGATGTTTGGAGCCCAAGATCTAAACATCTTCCCACATTCATTTGCATAATATAAATTTATAAACTTCTGATTAATTTAAAAAAAATTGAAAATAACCAAATCTATTATAATTGTGATAAAATAGTTTATAATAAATTTATGAGGCTGCATTTCCTTAGACATAGTAATAGCAATCGACTGTCCAAAACTTTCTAAATAATCTCAATTTAATCTAATCACATTCATTGCAAGTTTTGGTTTTCTACATATTTCTTTAGCTCTAATCATTTCAACCAGACCTTGGATGGCATCAAATTTATGACAATAGCTATTGCAATCATTTTAAAAATATGAGTTTAAGAAATAAGCAGCTGATTGAATGCCTCGCCGAAGCCGAAAATCTCATCTCCTTCAACAATATTGGTATATGGCTTAGAAAAAAATTTCTTATTCTTGAAGATACATTTAATTTCTTTTTTTAACTCTATTTATTCCATCATACAAAAATCAATTGAGGGTTTCACATCAGAGTCAACTACCCGTTGTAATCTTACTAAAGGTTCTGATAATTTTGATATTATTAAGCAGTCATTCAAAAACTTACAATCCAAAATGATAAAAGTTGCATCTGGTCTTTGATAGCTTTGAATCAATGTAATGTTTGCTAGTAATAAGTGCTTGCAAGTCATTTTTATGTTCGTAGACAGTTCTTATAGTGATAAAGTAGTTGCAAAGCGTGTTGGTTCTAGGTGTACTATCTCTTTCAGCCCGATCTTTTTCACAGCCATGATAACAAGAAAATATGATTGTGAACAAATATTATCACATTCAATGCATTACTAGAAAGTCCCTCAAATATCTTTAATCTAAGATTGAAACAATGTGTAGCACAAGGTAACCAAAATATATTCCCATATTTCTCATAAAATAATCATCCTGCCTATTTATAATTTGTAGCATTATCGGTCAATAGGTGAATTGTATTTTTAGCACAAACCCATTAAAATATATTCCCATATTTCTCATAAAATAATCATCCTGCTTATTTATAATTTGTAGCATTATCAGTCAATAGGTGAATTATATTTTTAGCACAAACCCATTCAACAAATTCCTTAAATAAACCACACAAAGTGTTTGTATCCTTTATAATATCAGAAACATCAACAAATTTTACAAATGATACACCACCTGGAGAATAAACTAGAAAATTGATTAATATTTTGCTTTGTTATTTGTCCATCTGTCAACCATTAATGCACATCCCGTTTAATTCCAACAACACCTGAAATATTCAATAAGAAGTTTGCTCTCATCTTTTCAATCTCTCAATAAATTTACCCTCATTCTATGGTAAGAAGGGATTTGATATCCAGGTCCAATAGCAACATATGTATCAATAGCTTTCTATGCAAATAACAAACTCAATGCATTAAAAGGCATGCAACAATAAAAAAACCATCTTGCATTTGCCATATCATCATGATGTATATCATCTTTAGATGCTATTTCATTTTTCAAAGATGGTTATTATCCTGATTTTATTATATGAGCAAAATAATTTTTCACTTCATCAATATTTTTTTTCTCTTATTAAGTCCTTTATGATAAGAAGTTGAATTTTGTGATTTGGGAAGTGAGGAATTCCTTTCTTGTTTGCTACCTTCTTCATCATATATTTATATGTCTTCTATGTTTTTCTTCTTGTTTTTTTTAGATATCTCTTTTAAATTCTCTTGGATTTGATACCTGACATCATGCAATACTTTTTTGCAAGCTAGGATTCTTTCATTAACTCCAACAAGTTGCTGTTTCATTTTATTAATATATTTACCTTTGTGGATAACTCTAAAATACAGACACTTAAATCATTTTTTTCTCTCAGAGTCTTTAATTTCAATAAAATGATTCCAATCAATATTTAATTTTTCATAAATACAGCGTGTCAAAATCAGAGACTTTTTTTCAGTTGATTTCATTCTAACAAACGACATTAAAACAAAACTCAAATATTAAAAGTAAATAATATAAAATATTCTTGATAATAAAAAATAAATATAAACAACCATAACATTCAAGAAGTTAGATAAGAAAGCTCAAAAAGTTTATCGTTATTCATATTTCAAATGACAAATCTATGTGATATAAATGTAAGAATCAAAGTTCATCATGATAGAAACCATGGTAAAAATTGATGCCTTATATCGGCCCATTCTCATTTTGTTTTTGCAATAATTCATTTAAATAATTTCCAACATCATCACTTCTTTTATTTTAGCAATCCAAGTATGCTTATCCTCATATAAAAGGCAAATGTTGGCTTTAGGAATCCAAACCAAACTATTATATAGGACTAATCCTTATCAGCAATTCACAAAAGCAATGCCTCCACTAAGCAATAAGTTGAAGATCTCTTGGGATAAAACTACAATACATATAATTCAATGTTATAACTACAAACTAGAAGTTAACTGAGCCAAAAACCTTTCAAACTTGTACATAAACGCCATTTTGTTCCTATAAATGCCAAACTCAAACTAACATAAATAGTCAGATTAGTGCCAACACATATGGGACAAATCACATAGAATATTCATCTTTGTTTCATTCATTAGATTATTATAGCTCTTTCTTAAATCAGAGGAAAGACTGGCAAAACAAGTAGCTTCGTACGAAGAACATCACTGTTCTCTTAGGGCACATCATTACATAGATGGTTAGATGGAATCACGAACTTGGAAGTAGAGAAAAAAAAGATTAAATATAGCATGAAACAAATCTACTAATTTGTTTGTTGCAACTCATATAATTTATGCTTTTGACAAGTGTAGACCCTAGATATTCAACAAGTTATTTACATTTATCACACTATTGTGTTATAAACCAATTTATGCAAAACTTTGACCTATATTCTTTGAAAGAGCCAAAATGACAATTTTAAGTCCAACATAATCTTAAATCCGATTTCTCTTTTTGTTTACTGTTAATACCACACAATTAGTCATGACATCTGATGGATTCAAATCCACTCTGTTGGTCCTTGAGCTCTTATTCAGGTAATGTCTCCTGACCTAATTTTTTTTATATTGTCAAGGGTTTTCAACAATTTTGGGATGGAGATTTGTTCCTTAAAGACAATGGTTATTGCTTTTAAAAAATTAAAATTACTAATACTGTAAGAGTAAGAATTAGGAGGATGAAGTGGGAAAACAAGGACGAATATGGTTACCACTTACATTCGTCAATTATTTCTGGTAGGAGGAGAATTGATAAAAATACCAAATAAGAGAGTTTCGGTCCTGTTCATGCTCCTGTGGAAAAAAACACTTCGTCTGAACGTTCGCGTATCCGGATGACTAATCACTGACTACCACGTCGCCCGCCGATGAGGGTTACTAATACTGTATGGAGATCTAGGGAAGCTAAAGAATAAGAATTAGGAGGAGGAAGGGTGAAACAAGTACGATTAGGGTTACCACTTACATTCTTCAATTATTTATGGTAGGACGAAAATAGAAGGAATAAAAATACCAAATAAGAGAGTTTCGATCCTGATCGTGCTCCCGCGGAAAAAAAAAATATTCCATCCGAACGTCCGCGTATCCAAACGACCAATCACTGACAACCACGTCGATCGCCGATGATGTGTATGACGACGTGAGTTCGGTGATTGACCGTTCAGACGTACAATATTTGTATGAAATATTTTTTCTACATTCGCCCTTGTGTCATTTGCCACATAGATCTAGAAAGACGAAGACTAGAGATGGGACCGAGCATGATTCCTATTAGACAAATATATGACCAAATTAAGAATCTGTGAATTGTAAACGATTTTATTTGGTTCGACCGAATCCCGAGTTTTGATTTTATTCGGTACGGCTGTTCAAGCCAATTTGATCCCGAGTATCGCCTTGGTTGGACTGGCACTATAAAAACGTTAGTCCTTGTTAGAACCCTCGCCCTGAACCGGTCAGAGTTTGACAAACGACCAATCACTGACCGCCACGTCGTCCGCCGATGATGTGTATGACGACGTGGGTCCGGTGATTGGCTGTTCAGACGTACAATATCTGTATGAAATATTTTTTCTACATTCGCCCTTGTTTCATTTGCCACTTTTGCCACATAGATCTAGAAAGACGAAGACTAGAGATGGGACCGAGCATGATTCCTATTAGACAAATATATGACCAAATTAAGAATCTGTGAATTGTAAACGATTTTATTTGGTTCGACCGAATCCCGAGTTTTGATTTTATTCGGTACCGCTATTCAAGCCAATTTGATCCCGATTATTGCCTTGGTTGGACTGGTACTATAAAAACGTTAGCCTTGTTAGAACCCTCACCCCGAACCGGTCAGAGTTTGAGTTTTTCTCTTGTTTTTTTCCTTGCATCTTCTTTTCAGTTGTCGATTTGGCGTATGTTGATTATATATATATATCGGTGACAGTCTGTGTATAATTTTCTTCCATTTGGTCCTTATAGATGCTAGGTGGTCAAGATTGCGCATGGATTATGTGAAGTCTAGGCATTACTACTCCTTTTATTGTGTTTGATTCCGGCTTTCGCTTTGTTGCCTTTTGTTTTTGGGGCAGGAGTGAGGTTTATTGATCTCTAATTCGTTTTTGCATTTCGTTTAGGGGGATTTTGCGGGAGGAGTGAGTTTTTTCTTTTGGGTTTAGGGTCTTTTTGTTTTTGTTTTTGTGTGGCGTTACTATCGTCAGCGAAGGAATGGACAAGAAGAAGATGGCGGTTCCTTTAGTCTGCCATGGGCATTCTCGCCCTGTCGTTGATTTGTTCTACAGCCCTATCACTGCGGACGGCTTTTTTCTCATCAGCGCAAGCAAGGGTGAGTTTTTTTTCTTCCTAACGGTTCTTTGATTGGCTTTGTGTTTCCTTTGAGACCCTTCTGTTTAGTTTTGCTTTACATTTACTCGAAAGTTCACTAGTTCGTGGATTATCAATGGATCCTATTTTAACATCCTGCTTTCTTACAAAATAACATTCCTGAACTAAATAGATATATGTTTTGGTGAATCCAAAAATGTCCGACAAAGATGCTCAAAAAATAAAATATTCTATTACGAAAGTGATTAGAGAGAGAGTGTGTGTGTGAACACAGTTGAGAGTAGTAAAAGAGAATGTAACTTTTATTCAAAATATAAACCCTCTATTTATAAACATATGTCTCAATATTAAAAAAGTACATATTGCTCTCCTCATCATTGGTTTTTCAAAGGATTTTTTTAGTAATTACAGAGTTATTAGCATATAATAAAACTGATGGACCGATTCGATCGATAATAGTTTGCCGACCGTCAGGTGAGCCTTAGCTTAATCGATATGTAATCTGAAAAAGAGCTTCCTATCAATTGTTTTGAAGGCTGATTCCCGCCCTGCGAGAAATCTCTTGACACGTTTCACCAATCGCTGGATTAAGACGCCTCCCTTACCAAAATCCAGCTCAGGACGGTTGTCAATAGATATGACTAATCTTCAGTATTATTCTCCTGGGCCGTTCATTTGCATTAAGATTCGTGTTGATATATTTTTATACGTACATATTTAATTCCCCGATTTTTTTGCTCATCGGAAGCTGCACAATGTACGGGAACATGATATTCTTTTTAACATGTATGAAATAATTAAATGACATTATTGCGGAATAAAGGACTTCTCTGGATTTCCATGCCTGAACCAATATAAATAGGCCTTGGGGTAAAGAGTTTTTGTGTCCTTTCCTTTTCTTATCTCTTTTTTAATCTTATATCTCTTATTTTTTGTGGTTGCCGCGATGTTTGGTGAGGGAGCGCCATCTGCCGACAAGAGCGCCCTTCTCAAAGCAATGAGTGATTATGTGGGCGAAGACTCGCAAACCTGACATGAAGTGAAAACGTGCAGGAGAGGCTTTCGCGAGAGAGTTGTGCAAGAAGAGAATTTTGCAGGAGTTGCGAGCGAGGGGAAACAAAGATCGAATTGGGTCATCGGGTTTTTTTTGTATGTCCATCACAGGGGGGAGCTGCGGTGGAGTTTGGAAGGTGTGTCTGCGATCGTCTTTTAGGACACCCATAGGAGGCGGTCACTCCTGCCCAAAAGGGAGGAATGTGCATTTTGATTGCTGCATGGACTATGACTCCCCAGGGTGTCGATAATGCGCCGACTAATGTTGGGGGGGTTAAAGCTGGGACTCAGCCTCAGCCGCAAAAGGTTGGCCTTTCCTCTGTGGCTGGAGGACTTGAGGAGATTGGCGAGGACTTCGTCTCTTACACCACTGCTGAATGACGTTGAGTTTTGGGTATGTAGTTTGAATCATACTTTTAGTATTCCTTTTGCAGTTGCAGGAGTACAGATGATCGCTTCTACTTCCTCAGACACTGACGCCGATCTTGAGGGCGATGTGGTCTTTGTGGATCGGGCTAGGGAGAGGGGAGTGAATACTGAGGAACAAGTTGCTTTTGAACAAGGGACCATGGAGTCAGACGTTATGACCTAGAGGGTAAGAGAGAATCCTCCCTCGGGCGGATGTAAGAGCGTGGGCAACAAAGTTCTTCCCGCGTAGTTAGCAGAGAATGCGACACTTGAGGGTCGTCGGGTGTATGCCGACTTCCTAGCAGTCTTGCGGAAATGAAAGAGCGCTTTCTTCATCTCATAGTACAACCTCGGGGGGATAGTGATGGTGTTGTTGAGGTATTGGAACGAGTTCGGGTAGAGAAAGAAGTTGCTGCACTTCGTGAGGAGCTTGTTGTTTTTCGAGGGGAGATGTTGGCTGGTCGTGGGGAGATGGCTCGGCTTTATCAGGTGCCGTTGGCCTTTAGAGAGGGTTCTGTCGCCCGATTGAGATATGGTTAGCATGATCTTTTTAAGCTGGGCAGTGAGTTTAACAAGCAACAGCGTCAACGGGGGTTTGTCCCGGATGAAGACTCAAACAATCACCTAGTTAGGTTTTTCCTTAGCTGTATCCGAGGGTGTGGTGTGACACTCTCTCCTTTTGTAAATAAATAAATAAATAAAATACTAATTTCATATTTATGGTAATGATTACTTCTCAAGCATTACATGGTTCTTGTCACAATAGTCTTGTCGGTGGCGTTTCATTTTTTGTGCTAATGTGATATATAGACACACACACACACACACACACACACACACACACACATATATTATGATATAGTCTTATTCGTGATACTTTACTCCCTTTTATTATTATTATTCTTATTCTCGCTCTCTTGTGCGTTATTATGGATCGTATGACACAGAAATGCTCCCTAGAATCATTTGGGTCGATTCCAGTCTTGAAAGTCTCAATTCTCTCTGCACAGAAGTGAGAGAGATTCAAAGCCTTTACATTTCCGATCCCACTTTCCAGGTTATTATGGATCGTATGACACAGAAATGCTCCCTATAATCATTTGGGTCGATTCCAGTCTTGGAAGTCTCAATTCTAGCCTTTACATTTCCGATCCCACTTTCCAACTTTGGCAGGTCGCCAGCCATGAGCGGGCGACGGGCCCTTTCTCTACGGATTTGTTTTTCCATAAAGATTAGTTTAAAATGGGTCTTTGGCTGCCACATTGTAAGGAAATGCGATCAATTTTCAGACTGTATGGGGTTATTCTTGCCCAAGTTCTTCTCAGCTCAGTGGCTTCCATAATGATTTTCGTTCTCTTTTGCCGAAGGGTGAAGATCCTTTGGTCACTCAAATTGTTCAACAATTTCTTCTCCTTCCGAATCGATCGGGACGACTATGTTCAGTTTGTCGCCGGTTCCAAGATCTATTTGGGTAGGTCTTGTGAATAAGATAAAAGATTGGAAAGTGAAATTTCTTGTGGTTTCTTGTGCTAATGGCTAGGGGTTCGACGCCGATCCGGTGGAAAGTGAGGTGAAGAAAGTGAATACACTTTTGGGTAATATTAGAGATCATAAGGACTTGATCGAGGCTCAACGTCTCTCGTTATTTCAATAGCTTGATCCATATGTGATAGAGCATATGCCTCGACCCGACGACAACGAGATCATGACCGAAGGGTTATGGGCGACATCTAACGCTCGAGAAGTGGCTAGAGAGAAGACCGCTAAGAAGAGGTTGGCTTCGAAGAAACATCAGGGGAAAATTGATCCTTCCTTGTTTAGGATAGGTGAGGGTTGGTCTGCTCCCACCGGATTGACTGAAGAATGTACTGAAGGTAAACAAATTTTCCTTGTTTTAGTTGTTTGCACATTTGAGTATGTATTTATATTGTTTTTGCATTATCTAAAGGGAGCGGCGACAATGTCCTCGAGACTCGTAGTATCAGATTTTGGGATTTTTGCTGCTTCTCTTGGCGGGACTTCGTTCGTGGGCTTGCAAGGTCGAGCGGAAGCAAGTCGCTCTTCTCGTCCTACCTTGGTAGAGACCGAGTCGGGAGGAGAATCAGGAGATGCTGAGAGGGTAGAAGGTGATGTGCCTTGGGGGCAAGGGAAGGCTCCTGTTCCAGAAACTGAGTTGTCTCCTCCTTCGGGAGAGGAGATCTCATTCAATTGGTTGTTCTCTCATGACCGAGGGGCTGAAATTTGGATGAGCGGTCATTACACTCTTCTTGATAGAGATACCGAGTGATATCCTTTTACTCCTTTGAGTGGAAACTGCTCGTCGACCTTGGTGGAGGCGTTTTAGTTTCCCACTTTTGAAAAACACCTGAGAACGATGGACTGACGGGATATGTATCAGGCAATCGATCGATATCATGTTTTTTGGTGGGAGGCTTCGTATTTCGTGGGGACTCTTTTGTAGTGGATCGAAGGAAAAATTATGAGGGATGCCTTGTAGATAGAAAAATTTAGGCAAAGAGTCTCCTTGACCGAGGAGAGGCTGTAGCTATGTTTGGAGCATAGGGAGTTAGAGGCTCTGGAACACGAGACTCTTCTTAAGGAGCACGAAGAGTTTAAAGAGAAAGTTTTCTTTATGATTTCTCGGGTAGAGCATGTTGAGGGCCTTTCCCGTCAGATTAAGGTTGTCTCTTGCTATAGAGAAATTTGTGAAACATGGGCTGGTCGATCCCAAGTGGCGGGACATAGAGGAGTTTGACACGTTTCTTTCAAATTCAGAAGGTGAAGAACAAAAGTCATCGAATGGGAAGTCGAACGACGCCAAGGAAGCTGAAGAATCTGGAGAAGAGGGTGATGGGGAGTATTCTAATGTATAGAGCTGACAGACGATCTCTTTTTTTAGCTTTCCTTTATATTGTTGTTTACACATGCTCGTATGAAAATTTTGTAATTTAGTTTTTGCAAACATACTTTATATTGTAAGGGATTTTTTTTTGCTTTGTTTTTTTGGAGGGTTTATGACCTTGAATTTTCTTTTTTGTTCTTTAGCGCATATGCAAGAAGCATAGATTTCTCATTAAGCTTCTCATTGCTGGGTGTTAACGCTTAAAGTAGGGGATAGGACGATCATCCACGCAACCCTTGCGGGGTTTCTCGCTGCCGAGTGCTTATACGTCCTAAAGGCCACTGGTGATGGTTACGCTCATCATAGAGCTTGTCTATACCAGGTGTTAACGCTTAAAATAGGGCGCATGACGATAGTTCATGCACATCTCGCTGAGCTTATCACTGTTTGATGCCGATACATCCGATAGACCATTGAAGATGGTTAGACATTTTTCGCGGAGCTTGTTGCTGCCGGGTGCTAACGCTTAAAATAAAGTGCAGGACGATCGTTCACGCACCTTTCGTGAGGATTGTCGCTGATGGGTTTCGATGTCTCATAGGCCACCAACGATAGCTAGACACCTCTCACGAAGTTTGTTCGTTGCCGTGTGTTAACGCTTAAAATAGGTTCATGACGATCATTCACTCAGCCCCTCGCAGAGCTTATCGTTGTCGGGTGCTATTACATTTTTTAGGCCACTGGCGATAGTAGCATGGATTGATTAATTTTAGCCACTCGTAGAGCCAATTTTTTGAGCGTAACTACGTTAGTTCTCCGAGTGTAACTGTGTCAATTTCTCGAATGTAATTGCATCAACTCAAGTGTAATTGCGTCAGTTCCCCAAGTGTAATTGAGGCAGTTCCCAAGCGTAAGAATAATCAGAGAAAGTATTATTAGCGATATTGAATATGTGAAATCACAAACTTTTAGATGTTATGAATGTAAAGGGCCCCTGTATTATATTGAGTTTTTGAAAGATAAGAATCATGATGGTGTTCCTTCTACAAGTAGGGATAACTTTAAGAGCAAAATTTATTTATATCGTTACCACTTCAAGTTTGAGGGACTTCGTTTCCTACGAATGTTTTTAGTTTGTATGCTTCGGGTCCATCTCTCTGGTGGATGATGCAATGACCATTCTAGGTTTGATCCAAATTCTCGATAGCCTGCCCCTTGGCAGCGGTGTCGACCTTCTTCAGCACTAGGTCCCCTGGGCAAACTTCTCTTTGAATACATGTTTCTTAAAATATTTGGGTGTCTTACGCTTAACCTCTTCTTTTAGGAGGGCGGAGTTGGCATTATTCTCCTTGTCCAGATCTAGGGCGAGTCTAACTCCTTCGTCGTTCTCCTCAAGCCACTCTTCCAGATCTTCCTCGTCGAAAGCCGAGGCAGAGAGTACGCTCTGGCTGTGATTGTTGTATTCCATCGGTAACATGACTTACATTCGTGGGAGAGCATAAAAGGGGTCTACGGTGGAAGTGGACGACATTGTTCGGATTGCCCAGAGTACTGAAGGGATCAGGTCTGCCCATTTGCCCTTGCTCTTTTCTTTTTTCTTAGCAAATTTAGGATGATTTTGTTTGCAGCCTTCGCCTGTCTGTTAGTTCAAGTGATGCATGGAAGCAAATTTGAGGTCGATCCCTTGACTCTTATAGAAATTTTAAACTTTTTCGTCGGGAAACAGGGCCCCATTATTTGTAACTATAACGAAAGGTAATCCATATCGATAAATCAGGTTAGTTTAGATGAAGTCCTTGACTACCTCCGCCGTTATGTGTGCCAGGGGCTTTACTTCTACCCACTTGGAAAAATAATCAACGACCACTAATAAAAACTTCTGCTTTCCTCTCGATGAGGGTGGGTGGGGGGGGAGTCCCAGGATGTTGAGGCCCCACATGAAGAATTGCCAAGGACTGACAATCAGGTGAAGTTTTTGGGTCTGTTGATGGCATAATGATCCGTATTTCTGACATTGCGCACACATTCGGGAATATTTTTTGGCGTCTTTGAGCAAGTTCGACCATAAATAACCTTGTCGCTGAATTCGAATTCCACACTCTCCGCCATGGACTTCTCAGAGTATGTCTTCATCCTCGTATTCCCCAATGTACTTTAAGTATAAGGACGTGGTTGACTTCCTGAAGAATTCGAATTCCACACTCTCCGCCATGGACTTCTCGGAGTATGTCTTCATCCTCGTATTCCCCAATGCACTTTAAGTATAAGGACGTGGTTGACTTCCTGAAGAGTTTTCCTTTGACTTGTAGGTATTGGGCAGCCTTATTTTTTAATCTCTTGGGTTTGGTTACTTCTTCGCTGATTTCCCTCGTGCTTAGGTTCCGAATGTATGAGCTCATCCAACTTTTCTTTTCCTCATGACGTTTCTCCATTGCGAGCGATTCTTCGATCGAGGGTCGATCGAGTCTTTTAGGTAGTCCTTTTAGATGAAGGCTTCGGGAGGAGGTCTACGATCTGGTTTTCCTTCCTTCGGATATGTTCGATTTTGAAGCTAACAAACCGACCACTCTCCGTCTTCACCTTTCTTAGGTATTTCGCCATAGTCTCATCTCTGGTTTCAAATTTTTCATTGATCTGGTTCACTATGAGTTGTGAGTCGGCCTTTACCATTATGTGGAGGATTCCCATCTTCGAGGCTAGGTGAAATACTGCAATCAAAGCTTCATATTCTGCTTGATTGATCAATGAAAAATTTATCTCGATTGAGTGTTAGACGTTTTCCCCTGCAGGGCTGCACAAGAAAACTCCAATCCAACACATGATTGACCGTATGCCTCATCAGTGAATAGTGTCCAGGTCGATCTTTCGTTCGCCAAATCCTCGTTTGCTCTTCTTGGTTCGGAGAAATCTGTAACAACTTGTGCCTTTATCGCCGTCCAGGAGACATAGGAGATGTCAAACTTGCTGATTTCCACGACTCATTTGAGTAGTCGACCAGAATGTTCTGTCCCGATGAGAACATATTTTATTGGGTGATTTGTGATAAGATCGCCGTCCAGGAGACATAGGAGATGTCAAACTTGATGATTTCCATGACTCATTTGAGTAGTCGATCAGAATGTTCTGTCCCGATGATAACATATTTTATTGGGTGATTTGTGATAAGTTGTATGGGGTGTACCTAAATATGATCAGAGCCTCCGCGCTGAATTGACCAATGCGAATGCCAGTTTCTCCATTATTGGATACCAGAGTTTGACGCCTTTGAGGACCTGGCCAGTGTAGTAGACTGAGTGCTACTTTTCGAGTTTTTCTCTGACTAAGACTGAACTGACCGCTTTGTGGCCGACCCCAAGGTAAGGATAAAAATTTTCCTTCAATTTCGGGCTTTGAAGGGTGGGAGGAGAGGCTTGGAACTGCTTGAGGTTTTCGAAGGCGTCCTCACATTCCGACGTCCGTTCAAAGCATTTGGCTCTCTCGATTACGCTGAAGAATGGGGCACACTTATCACGTGACATGGAGATGAACCTGCTCAAACATACGATCCTACTGGTTAGTTTCTGGATTTCCTTGATGTTTTTTAGGGGAATAAATAGCGATGTGTGCTTGAATCTTTTTTGATTTAGCCTTTATGCCTTCAGGGGTTAGCAAATATCCTAGGAATTTGCCTGTCAGAGCCCTAAAGTTGCACTTCATTGAGTTTAGTTTAATGTTAAAATTTTTGAAGTGTTAAAAATGTTTTGTTTATATCCTCAATATGTTCGACCGATCGACTCTTAACTATTACATCATCGATATACACCTTAATGTTAATGTCTTTTTAATTAGTAAAAATAACATCCATGAGGCGTTGATAATTCATCATGAAATTTTTAAGCCCGAAGGACATTACATTGTTACAAAAAACTCCCTCACAAGTAATAAAAACGACCTTTTCCTCATCAGTTGGGTGAATCTTGATCTGGTGATACCCGGAGACTGCGTCGAGAAAACTTAGGACTGAGTGGCCGACCACCTAATCCACCAGAGCATTGATCCTTGGTAGAAGGTAAAAGTTCTTTGGGCAAGCATAGTTCAAGTTGGTGAAGTCCACGCACATCCTCCATTTATCGTTGGCCTTCTGCACCATCATCACATTTGAGACCTAGGTTGGGTATTGAACTTCCCGAATGTACGCCGCATTCTCTAGCTTTCGTTCTTTCCCTTGGATGGATCCCGCCAATGTCATGGCCGAGCTTCCGATCTTCTGCTTCATGAGTCAAGCCGATGGATCGACGTTCAATCTGTGGCATGCGGCTTTTATCGACATGTCAGACATCTTAGCGGCCGTTCACACAAAAAATCTCGATTTTCTCGAAGTTGGATTAGTAGCTCCTTGTGACCCGCATCAAAAGCTTTACTTATGAGAAAACATCTATCTGGTTCTCCTTTGACCGTCGGAACTTCACGAGTGTTCTCGTTAGTCTCAATGTCACCTTGTGTTCTGGATGTCTAGGTAGTCGTATTCCACGTTGCTTATAGCTCGTAAGTAGCAGACCCGTGACTGTGATAATTTCTCCATCTGCAGGAGACTTGACAACAGCATGGTAAGTAGAGACCACTGTCTTGAAATTATTCAGTAGCTGTTGGCCGAATATAGAGTTGTATGTTGGGGGTGAATCCTCTGCGAGGAAATCTTCCGTGAGCATAAATTGTATCTCGTTTTCTCCCCAACTTACCAGGAGCCCGACCACTCTGCACTTTCTTCCTTTCACCCGAGAATCCGTATAACGGACCAGTCAGTACAATCATACAATAGTACATTAACAGAACTCTTTGTATCAACGAGAACACTTCCTACTTGATAATTGTTGATTATTGTTGTTATTACAATAGCGTCATTATATGGGTTTTCCTTTAGGGGGGGATCCTCATCAGTAAAGTAAATAGGTGGATGGGCTCTTGGGTTTCAGGGCAAAGGTTGAGGCACAGTTTCCTTATTTGCTGTCTCTTTCGGTTTGCTCTCTCGGGTGGTCACTTTCTCTGAAGATTACGGGCACATTATCCTGCAATGTGGATGGCGTTGGTGCGGATGGGCCCGTTGGTAGTTCTCCCTGTGGGAGCTTTGCCCTGCCTTTGGGTCGCAGATCTAGGGGCGACAAATTCTTTCAACTTCCCCTCCTTTATCAGTTCCTCGATTATGTTTCACAAGTTTCTGCATTCTTTTGTATCATTTCTGCGATCTCGTGATAATTGCAATACTTTCAATTATTTCGAAGGAAAGCTCCGACTCTCATCGGTGTTGTCTTCCCAAATAACTTCTTATCCTGAATAACGTCCACTATTTCCTGCATGGATACCCTTAGTGGGGTTTTCCGAGGGACTTAGGGATTTCCTCGGGATTCATGGTATTGAGATGATCGGGAGTATGAGGCCTTTGTTTGTCTCCTCTCATCCTTGTGATGGTGGGTGTAGCTGTTATTCGAGGGACCTTCATAGCGGGGGCGTATGATTGGTCTTGCGCATTGTTTGAGGGCCTTCGACTATCTTGTGATGGCCTCTTCTGGTGTTTCTGTTCGGTTGGTTATGGAGCATTCTCACAGGCGGTGATGTACTTGTTGGCCATCTCTAGCAGTTCAACCAAGCTTTATGGCTCTACTAGCTTAAGGTCAAAACAAAATTTCTCCAACCTCGCTTCTTGTGTCAGCGTGCCTGGGCCATATCGGGCTTCAAGTCCTTGACGTCCAGCGTTTCGCTCTGGATGCGTGTGATAAACTACCGCAAGTTCTCGTTGGCTCCTTGCTTCAGTTGCCACATGGATCAAACACTCTTCTTAGGCCTCAACGCACTTGCAAATTGCGATAGGAAAAGTCTTCTGAACTACACAAAATAGGTGATTATCCCCACGAGCAATCCATGAACTACCTTAATGCGGTTGATCTCAAAGTCATGAAGAAGAGCTTACTCTTAAAGGCATAAGCAATTTTTAACAGGCATATGGATGATCCAAATGACAACAGGTGGTTGTTAGGATCTAACTGTCCTTTATATGGCTATAAGACCGACATTTTGAACTTCTTTGAAGGTTCAACTCCAGAAACATGTAAGGAGAAGGCATTATTTGGCTGCCTTTGTACCTCAGTCCGCACTGGTCGGTTTCTCTCCTCCACAGGGGCGGATCCAACGTTGACTTGTTATAGACTGTCGTCAGGTTTTTCCTGCATGTGGATCACCCTCCTTCCATTGTTGGTTGGTGGTTCCCCTTGAGAAGGGTTGAGTGATCCTTGTTGTGCTAACTCTTCCCCTGAAACTGGGGCTGTTGCTAAGGCAATGATCGCTCTAAGTACATCTGTGAATTGTTCTGACATTTGGTTGATGGTCTGAGTTCTCAAATCTTGCAGATCTTATTGAATGAATTCTTCTATAAACTTCCGGGTGCATGCTGCTTTTCCAACGTTCCTCTGACTGGACTCTCCCTATTGTTGTTGCTGGGCTCATTTTCTTGTTGATGACATGTTTCCACGTTCACTGTACCTTAAAGAATGTTGAATCCAAAATTGTCCGGGAAACACACCCAAGGAATAAAACGTTTCGCTTGAAAGTGATTAGAGGGAGAGAGAGAGAGAGAGCAGAGTAGAGAACAATAAAAGAGTGTAGCCTTTGTTCATGATAAGAACCCCTCTTCTATTTATCAGCATAAGTCCCACTATTATAAAAGTACATATTGATCCCTCATGATTGACTTTTTAGAGGGATTTTTTGGTAATTACAAAGTTATTAGCATATAATAAAATCGGGGGACTGATTCGATTGATAATAGTTTACCGACTGTCAGATGAGCTTTGATTTGATCGATATCCAATTCGAAAGAGAGCCTCCTGTCAATTGTCCTGAGAGCCGATCCTCACTCTGCGGAAAATCTGCTGGCACGTTCCACTGATCGCTCGAACAAGATGCCTCCTTTGCCAACTTTCTGCTCAAGACGGTTGTCAACAGATATGCCCGATCGTGAGTATCATTCTCCTCAGCTGTTCATTTGCCTTGAGATTCGTGCTGACATATTTTTATATGCACATGTTTGAAAAATTTCTTGCTCATTGTTATTCTATTATTTTGTATGATTAGATGTTTCATGGTTAGATCTGATTTCTTCATTAGTAGCGTGGCAATGGAGCCAGTCATGCTTGTACACAGTTCCAATGCCACCACAATTAGGTTGTTTCTAGGAAATCTAAATTCTGTAACATTTTCTTATTTTTCACAAGGAATGCAGGCTCAAATTCAACTAGAAAGCATCCGAATGTGAAATTCTGGAGTGGCATTTCAATTAATCGTATGCTTGGAAGTCTTTGAGCGGAACAGGGTTGCTTGTTTAGTATGGATCATTCATCATTTGGTGGCAGACATGCAATGACATTAAAATTGTATTTCTGAAACCTACCATACATTTTTAATATCAACATAGTAGCTAGTGTTGTACTCCATTCGTATAATTTGTCTCATATGAAAGTAAATTTTTCTTATGTATGATCATTCTCCTTGAATTGTTTTGTTATTGAAATGGATTTGTTTTATGACGTTGTATTGGGCAATTTTTTTATTAGAGTAACATGCACACAATCAACACATGCTAATTTTGAACAGTGCCTTAAGCTAGTTGATACCGGAGTCGAGCTAAATAGCAATGGAAACACAGATATTATTACGAAAAAAGCCATATAGGTAGTTACAACCAAACACACACTGAAATGGGAAATGTAACAACACAACACAATTTTCACAATAGGGTTCGATCTATGGGTGGTGGGGGTCGGCTAGGTTGTCGGAGAGTGTTGGTAGGTGCCTGGAATAGGCTTTGGGGTTGCTGGAAATGCGAAGGAGGGGCTGGAACTGCAATGAAACTGCAATGACAGTGAGGCAAAAGGTCTGGAACGACTGCAACAACGAAGCAGTGTTGGGATGGCGAGGGATAGTGAAGAGGAGGGATTTGGATTGTAGGACAACAAGAGGAGTGCTGTCCTGTAAGGGGGCAGTGAAGAAGAAGACAGTTTAGGGGTGTTGGCAGCTAGGAGAAGGGGTAAGTTGGGTTTCCGAGAAGGCGGCAGTAAGCTGGAAGGGAGGAATGCGGAGGATGGGAAAGTCGAGGATAAATGCCACTTTGGGAGTGAGATATAGCTGGTGCACCACCTGACCCTTGGAGGAGAACCACCACCTTATAATAAGGTACAGTTGGAGTACCACTCACCCTTGGATACAACCATAAAAAGGGAAACTTAGAGACGCCGATGGCTGTCCTGACAAAAAACTCACGAAAAACTACAAACCTAAATTACAAGAATTAAATATATAGTAAGAGGATAACTAGGAGTGGGGCCTTTAATTTGGAAGAGGCGTTAATCCCCTTGGATGAGCCGGTTGATTCTCATGGACGTTGAACCGTTCGGATGCGCTTGGACACTATTCTGCACCCCATCACTCGTGATCCCCTGTCAGTGCGGGAAACACTCCAGTGTCAGTAGTGTTTTAGGCATTGCATTTAGCCCTCTTGTGAATTTTATTTTAATAATGCAGGCACATAACGTGCTTTGGGAACACATGCTTAGACAATAACTCTTTAGAAAGAACCTTTTTATTCTAAGAGATTTTTCTGATATTTTCCTTTTTGATTTTGGCTTTTTATGTCACATTGTGCACAATTTATGAACGTTTTTATCTTAGCATCATTTCCCTCTATAAGCATCAATTTTTTCTTCTTTTATTATTTTTTAGCAACTTCCATTAGCTAATTGTTTTGATTGTCTTATTGGTTTTTCATATACGTAAACTTTTCATTTTTCCTTATTCTTCATCTTTTGGCTATTGGCTATTTTTGCTTATTATTTTTAAAAATTTCTTACAACTTTGTACTATTATTGAATTTTATGGTTAAAAGTTCTTATATTGATGTTCTAAGTACTAGGAAATGCAAATGATTGGAGTAAACATTTTTGTTAATCTTGACTTAAGAACTTATTATGATAGCTATCTGGAAAGCAAACTTAGAGATCGTACAATGGCCTATAAGAATTAGTGAGCAAGTAAGGAATGCCATATGGATCTCGCTAGTAATGGAAAAATTTATGATTGATGGCTACAAGATTTGATTTAGTTATGCATATTTGAATGTTCATTACATGGAATGTATTGATGGTGCTACTAAAGTATGCATGATGAATTTCTGATTGGCATCATAAATAGTTGTAGAGTGACCAAGAATGTCTTATCATATGGGAGTTGGAATTATTATCGCCATTTTATTTCTTTATTATATTTGCTATTATGCTGCTTACAAAATGGTTTAAATGAGGTATTTTCACGCATGCTATTTTCTAGATGAGATAAATTTAGCATATGTTTTTTTTGAAATGAATAGTTAGATAAATAAAGCACTTTTTAGGTGATAAGGAGATTGGGTTTATTTTAAACGCCTGGCTTTAATGCTCAATTTTAATGAATGTACAATTATTATTAATCACTATTTTTGGTAGTTCAACATGGACGTGGCAGATTTAAATAATTTAGTTATGTTATAGTCAAATGGATAAGGTGATAACTTCCAAGAGGCCATTTGGCTGCAAGCATTGCAATTTTAAGTAAATCAAATGGACGGTTTTGTATTTTGTGTTTGGATTACAGAAAAAGCAATTGTTATATGATCTTTTTATTGTTTTTAAAACCCTTTCCTTGTTATTTTTATTGTGATTGGATATCACTCAATTTCAGTAAATTATAAATGAATTGAAAATTGACGCTTAGTAAGCCAGTTGTTTGGTGTTTCCTGTCACCGCAACTTACTACCTGTTGCTATAGCGCGCCACCTTTGAAACTTACTATCGCCATTGCAGGCCGCTATCGTTGGCAGCCGCCATCGTAAGTATTTGAAATATTTTGTTGGCAACAAAATACAATAAAATAAACTCATAAAATTTCTTACAAACAACCAAACATCAACAAAATATTATAAATGCATGATTTTACTTAGATTGTATTTAAAATAATTTTGCATTCTAAATGATTGCAATCAAACAACTCCTAAGAGTGTTGGATGACTGAATGGAAAAGTGACTTGAGGGTATTATAGCATAGTATGATATAGTGGAGACTGGACTTGTAATTTTGTTTTTTCCAATTAAAAAAGCATCTTTTTGACCTTTACTTTTAGCGTGCTTACCGAAAACAGGCTTTTTTGGCTGTGAATATTGCATGTTTGTTAGCGGTATGCATGTTTTGTTATGTTACAAAATTTGCTCTCCGTGGCATATTATCATATTGCAAAGCGTTAGACCCATCAAAACAAACATAAAACTTGTAACAAACACACACACAAACGCGCGTGCGCGCACACACACATTATATATATACATATGACGTTGTCTTCCTCGATATTGCTCTGTCAGGGTTTTGCCATTATGACAAACTCTGGTTTTGCTCCACTGCTCGTGCTTGATCTCTTTTCATTTTCGTCTGTTTAGCGCGTCATCATCCTTGCGGCTCATTCTCTGCGAGAGTGCGTCCATGCGACAGGCTGCAGGCTCTTCTTCGGTGGTGTCGTGCGGGATCGAGTCGAGCGATGTCCTCTGTTTCGCGGTTTTTGGCGGCGTCTGTTTCCGCGGCGTGTGCGGGATCGAGTCGAGCGACGTCCTTTGTTTCGTGGTTCGGCAACGTTGTGCCTGTTTCGCGGCGTCCTTTCTTCCCCGTCTGCGGCCTGATCAACGCTTATTTTGATGGTGTTTCCTTCTTTCGTTGATCCTGACAAAGCTTCCTTCGTCCACGTGGTGGGTAATCATCTTGTGGAGTCTACTGTTGTCTTCCCCTCAAGCTATAAGGATTGTCGAGATGGTACGAGTGACTACCTTTTTCTTAAGAAGATAAGTAGGAAGAGTGAGAAAACAACACTCTTTTTCTCTGATTCAGAAATTTCAACCCTAACTGAGAAATTCAAGTTTGCTCTTATTGAGAAATTTCAGTGATGGAAGTTATCAGAGAGAGTTTTGACGATCTCAAACTTGTAGACAAGTGGAAAGTGAGGCTCTTTGATGAGAGACATGTGTTCATTTAGTTAACCCTAGTTGAAGACTACGCTCAAATTTTCTCTAAAAATTATCTTAACATTGTCTCTTGATTTTAATGGAAAGTGAGGCTCTTTGATGAGAGACATGTGTTGATTTAGTTAACCCTAGTTGAAGACTACACTCAAATTTTCTCTAAAAAATATCTTAACATTGTCTCTTGATTTTAACCCAAATCATGATTCTCCTACTGTTCCGGTATGAATTAATTTACCTGGTCTCAAGTTGCATTTCCTTAATCATCAGATTTTCTACTATATTGGAGCCATACTTGGAGATCCTATGAAGCTAGATCTGCCAACCTTTAACCTAATCATGACTTCTGTGGCCATAATACTTGTGGAAAGGGATATTACCTTACATGATATTACCGAAGTCTGGCTGGACACAACTCACAATGGATACTGACAACAAATTTTCGTTGAACGTAAATCTTTTTATTGTACCCATTGTATGATGTTTGGGCATACACTTGATAAATGTCACAGACTTCATCCAAATTTGAAAGCTAAAGCTTAAGTAAACGAGGGTTCTAACCCCATTGCTATGGATACATCTGCTCAACCTGTGGAGGGAGTTCTCACAAGACAGGATTTGGTGTCTGATTTGTCTGTGGATCCTCCCCTTGCCAATACTGCTTCTGTTTCTGCGACTAATGTGATGTCGGATGGCTCTGCTGGGCAACTTATATCTTCAAACTTTATTGATAACATTACTGAAAGATCGTTACCTACAAAGGATTGTGTTCAGACTGGTACTCAGGTGAGCCTTGCAACTCCTCATCTTCAAAAAACATCTAGAGCAGAGACGACAACTCGTACTTCAAATATATTAGAAACTATTGTGCTTACAACGGTTGGTAATCTCTCTATTACGGTTCTACCACCTCATTCGAACGATCAATCTTCAGATGAGGAATGACATGTTTACATATCTAGGAGGAAGAAGAAGAATGGACGCCTACTTGAGCTCCGGAATCTAATGGATGATACTTTGGTTACTTCGGATAATGGTACACACCTCAACAACTTGTTAGCTGACTCCTTTCCGAGAACCAGAGGCAGAGACAAGACTAGATTAGGGTGTCCCTAATTATATGTTTCTTTTCTATTTTTGGAATTTTGTGTGCGTTGTACCGTATGAGTTGGGTGCCTTCTTTTGGGCCCACTCATACAACATGTTATATCTTTTCCTTTTAATATATTAGCCCTTGGGCTTTATATATATATTTATATATATAGTTACAACAGCTAAGTGGGTTTGGCTACAT
This sequence comes from Phalaenopsis equestris, assembly GCF_001263595.1. Lineage (NCBI taxonomy): Eukaryota > Viridiplantae > Streptophyta > Magnoliopsida > Asparagales > Orchidaceae > Phalaenopsis > Phalaenopsis equestris. The sequence goes on along the minus strand of NW_018165014.1, from coordinate 69,089 downwards.
GAATCTTTATTCTCCATTGACAATGAAAAAGCCATTGAAAACTGAATTATATGACCAAAACGAGAATCTTAAGATGAAGTTATTCCTAGGAAGGATAGAGAGAGATTGTTCCTGACCTGCTAGACAGTGTACTGTTTCATATAAGATACCATTATCCATCAGCCAGATTGTTAAAGTTATTCCTGCTTAATTCTCTTATATCATGATTAACAAATGTTAATATCACTTATCAACTATTTGGATGAGAGAAATTAAATTTTGTTTTAGTTGCTTTATTTTCACTTTGAAAGATTTTAGATGAAGTGATGCCTTTCGTCTTAAATTTTTTGATGCAGATTATTGATGTTAGTATATATTACTGTGAATATTTGAATGACTATAAGTTGTTGTAATATTCTCTTGTTCATATGAAATATATTATCTTTCTTCTTCTCTAGATTCAAGCCCCATGCTGAGAAACGGGGAGACAGGTGACTGGATTGGTACATTTGAAGGACATAAGGGTGCAGTTTGGAGCTGTTGCCTTGACGCTAATGCCTTGCGTGCTGCTTCAGCTTCTGCTGATTTTTCGGCGTACGATTTTTTTCTCTAGTTTTCTTGATTGAGTTTATTAGTCATTCCTTGCGCTTTTCTTTTTTTGGCTACATGAATAGTTGACCAGCTTATTACGTTTTAAAAATCAATCATTCATCAGGATTCAGATGATAACATCTATTTATCTTGAGATTTATAAGTTTTGGACTTTTTTATTTGTCCAATATATTTTTTTTCAAAACCTGTCAATAACTTATTAAAATTATAGCATTTACATTTCAATAACATAAGATGATCATAAGTTGATGACATTTATTTCCTCATCAATTGCTTGCAGGAAAGTATGGGATGCCTTAACTGGTGCTGAGTTGCATTCTTTTGAACACAAGCACATTGTTCGTGCTTGTTCCTTCTCTGAGGTACCAGCTTCTTTTGTTGTTTATACGTGGTTCAGACTAACTCACTTTTCCGTTGCAGTTATCATTGTTGCTTCAGTTTTTTGTGTATTATTTATTGTTGATGTTGCTGATTATACCATTCGTTGTAATAGATTCTGGTTCTTGATCACAGCTCGGTGTTTGTACTATTTGGCAAGTATACTAAATTTTGCATTGTAGCTCATAAGCATTTTAGTTGAATCAATTAAAATGTAGGCTGCTCATGTCAGTTCAAATAGGCAGCTTATCGTTGTTCAATGTACACTTCCTTTGCTAGGCTGAAATTTTCTCAGTAGAAAGAAAGCAGTAGGCTATGTTGTGAACGTTAAAGCTGTAGTATGAAGTAAAAGGGGGCAATATTGAAGCAAAATTCAAAGCATTTTTTAATTCATTGCAAAAATCAAGTGATGTATTATTTATACATTTTTACACTTATAGCATGTATCACTGATTAATGCATTCAAGCACCTATTCATCACATTAATGGACTAGTAAAGAAAGTAGTTTAAACAGGACATTTTGATTTATATAATATTGATGCTACGAATAAGTCATAATTATGTCAGGGTAAAAACATTGAAACAGGAAAATTTACGCAGCTTCTCATGATTCTATCAGGGAGATTTGTCAACATTGGGGCTTATGTGGCATACTCTACATGCCCACTCTAGTCTAGATGTATAGGTCACGAATGATTATAATTTTTTCCCTAAAAATTTGAATTAGCATAGTTACGTTAATGAGTGCATGTTCATGCTGGCAGCTATCATTCTCCTGCATCAGTTAGGATCAACGAGAAAGAAAGGATGATGCCATTGAATAAATTTTGTCATCCTAGTACATTGAACAATAATGCAAGGGAACAATTTAAATAGGATGGAGTTGCAGGATAATTAATAATTATCTTTTAAGTGATGACAAGAAAAACAGAGAAAAAATAACTACCTCGGAGGAGCATTAAAACAAATAAAAGTTGCGGTGGAAGCTGTGATCAACTAGACTGTGGAACTATTGTTTCAGAAAATGTTTTTGACGAGCACCTTCCTCCCTCCTCGCAACACCACATGAACACACCGCAGGGTATCTCCTATTATTATCATTTTTTTGCAACCCTACTCCCGAGTAGCAAGTACTTGTTGGGAGTTTTTGGTCTGTCTTGTGTTTTGTGAAATGTTTTGAAGGCATTCACAGTATGAACTTGTAGATATACTGCTGCTAGAGACTAAATAGTCAATATGATAGATTAATTGGGAAACATAAAGGGGTAAAGTAGATGTCATATTGATCTTCCATTGTGTATGAAGCTTTGAATTTTCTTATCCTGCACTTTAACTGATATGCCATCTAATTTTTTATGACCAATTCACTCATCTGCTTAGTTCTGTAACTTAACTACAAATTTGCACCCTTGTATTTTTTGGAAATGTTGAGTGCCAAAGCTCAAATATATAATATAGGTGGAATTTGATTCCAGGATATTTATCGACTAAGCTTGCGGCCACTTTTTTGCATCCTTTCTCTTATTTGTATTCTTAATTGGCTGCAGGACACCCATATGCTTCTAACTGGTGGAATTGAAAAAATATTGCGCTTATTTGATTTGAATAGACCTGATGCTCCACCGAATGAAATTAATAAATCACCTGGATCCATCAGAACTGTGGCATGGCTTCATAGTGACCAGACAATTCTAAGTTCATGCACTGATTTAGGAGGCGTGAGGTATCTTAATTTTTACAAATGATTTTCTGATGTTTAATAACTTAATTAAATACTACATTATGCATATGTTGCTTCGAGGATATCTAATCTGGCGGCTTATATTTCTATTTTTGCATTTGATTTTCCTCTTAGCTTTTGTCCCTTCCACCCAAATTTTGCATATTATATCGGGGAAATGTTATTGTGCTTTTTTTTTTGGAGACATTAGCCCTTACTTGCTGAACCCACTTAGTGGGATAAAGGTTTGTTATTGTTGTATTAGCCCTTACTTCTAAACTGAATATGTAGAGGTGAAAGGGGTATTAAGTACCATGGAAGTAGCTTTAATTGGGAAAATTGTGAATTTTTGTTGGTTGTCGTGCTGTTCTCTTTGTTTTAATTTTTTTATGTGAGATTGGAAGAATGCTTGAATAAAAAAGTTTGTGAAAGGATTGAAAAAATGATATTTATTCATTTTAGTGCTATTAGATAATTCTTGAGATATTCATTGTAAAATTTCAGAGAAGGGTTAGAAATGTGAATTGCATACTTCTAACTAAATTAAAAGAGTTAGGAGAGGATATTTTTGAAGTTTCAATTGTAAAATGGCCGAGGAAGAGCATCCTTTCAAAATGAAACAATATTCAAATTTGAAGGCATTTTAATGTTTAAAATTTTCCATCTAGTTTAATAAGATATAGAAAATTGATTTGATGTCTTACACTCTCCGTAATCTTCTTAAAATGAATTACGGCGTACATTGAAATCTTTAATCTATTGCCTGCAAGTGTTGCTCCCATCTCTTGGCACTTTAATGTAATTGAGGGTCATGAAGAGTGCAGTTGATGCTAGATGGAGTTATGCTCCAAATTGTTTAGGAGGCTTTATTGAATTACTTAGACAATAAATAATGTATAACTATAGAGCTTACTACTGGCGTAGAGCTGGTTTGGCATGCCTATATTCAACCCACTCGATATGATAACCCAACACAAAAATTTTGGCTGTGGGTCAACCTTTGTCAGGCTTAGGTCATGTTCCTGTTAGCACACAAAAGGAATTTTTGGTGAACTATAGAGCTTGCTACTTTTGTGTTTCTATAAACACAAAAGTAGTTATCTTTATTTTTGGTCTACCTGAAAATCCAAATTTATTAGCTTATCTAATCAGAGAATTATTCTGTCTTCCAGTGGTAACTAATTCTGCCAGTAATATTTGGTTTAACGTTTTGGTCGTTTTCTAGCCAGACCCTACTTTCATAAAATGACCTCATTATGGTTGTTTTGGGCCTCAACTTTGATAAATATTTGATTTTAACTTTGGACATGTTAGCAAAGTGACAGTGAATTACTTTACACATCTAATTAGAGAATTATTCTTTTTTCCAATGCTAACTAATTCTGCTAGTAATATTTAATTCAACCTTTTGGTCATTTCCTAGCCAGACCCTAGCAAACACGCTGTCATAAATTGACATAATTATAGCTGTTTTAGGCCTCCACTTTGATAAATATTTGATTTTAACTTTGGACATGTTAGCAAAGTGACAACGATTACTTTACCCATAATCAATATTGAACCGGTTACAAATAATTTGTGTAATTTTGATGGTGGATATCAAACCACTTAGGTTAATTTGTTTCAAAATTTTTGGAATCTCTACCTTTTGGTATATTCTATTTTTTATTATTTTCTTTTTTAGTAGTTTCTATAAATAAAATCGATATTATGTTAGAATTTTTGAATATAGGTATTGTCATAAGTAAATTAATAGAATTTGTTGATATTATGGTTAATAGGAAGATGAACATCTTATGTATTCATGAAACTGAATGGATTGGAGAAAAAACTGAGGAGATTGATAGCTTAGGTTTTAAACGTCGGCATTCAGGTAGGAGTCATAATGGAAATGGTTTAGGTGTAATTATAGATAAGTGTTTGAAAGATATGTTGTAAAAATTAATAGAATTGGAGATAGAATTATAACCCTTAAGATTGTTGTTGATACTAAGATTTTTAATGTTATAAGTGCTTATGCTCCTCAAATAGGTTTAGTTATAGATTCCAATGAAAAAATTTGGTACCTAAAAGAATTAATACAAATGATACCTCTTGAAGAAAAATTTTTTATTGGAGGAGATTTAAATGAACATGTTGGTAGAGTGGTACAAGATTTTAGAATATTCATTGTGGTTATAATTTTGGATGTTTAATTAAGAAGATAGAATCAAAATAGATTTTGCTTTAGCGTATGATTTTGTTATTGTTAATACTTTATTTAAGAAAAGAGATTTACATATTATTACTTATAATAAAACACAAATTAATTATTTTCTTATGAGAAGAAGACATCATCGAGAATTTAAAGATTGTAAGGTCATTCCAAGTGAAAATTTAAGTACTCATTATCGATTATTAGTTTTGGATTTTAAGATAAAGAGTTGTAAGATAAAGAATATTAAGAATCATTTTCACAGAATTAGATGGATGCACCTAAAAGACAAATAAAATTTTTCTTATGAATAAACTTTAGATTGTAAGGTCATTCCAAGTGAAAATTTAAGTACTCATTATCGATTATTAGTTTTGGATTTTAAGATAAAGAGTTGTAAGATAAAGAATATTAAGAATCATTTTCACAGAATTAGATGGATGCACCTAAAAGACAAATAAAATTTTTCTTATGAATAAACTTTAAGATGTTAAATTTTGGGATGTTCATGAAGAAACAAATTTTATGTGAGATAAAGTAATAACTATTATTAAATAAGTGGCAAAAGATGTACTTGGAGAATCATAAGAAAAAAAATTGATAAATAAAAATAGTTGGTAGTGGAGTAATAATGTGCAAGGGAAGATAAAATATAAGAAGTGTTATAAAAATTAGTTTAAATGTTAAAGCTTAGAAAATTGAGAAAGTTATATGGTGACTCGTAGGGAGTCTAGGAGAACAATTTGTGACGCTAAAAATTCTATTTTTAGTGATTTTTATAATATATTAGAGATTAAACTAAAGAGGGTGAAAAATATATGTATAAACTAACCAAACAAAGAGAAAAGAAAAGTAAAGATGTAGTTCAATTAAAATGTATTAAAGATGAAAATTAAAGATTAAAAAAGTGCTTTTCTTAGAAGAAGATATTCAACATAGGGGGTGAGCTATTTTGATTAACTTTTCAATAAAATTTATAAAAATATGATCAACCTTAGTGATCTTAGTATGTTAATAATAATAAAATATTTTATTTTTAGTGGCGCTTTAATAAGAAAGAAGCTGATGAGACTTTAAAGAAAACCAAGGGTGAAAAATTAGTAGGACTTGAGGATATCCCAATTGAAGTTTGAAAATATTTAGGAGATTTGAGAGTTTCTTTGCTTACTAAACTTTTTAATATTATTTTGAAAATTAAAAAGATGTTCGAGGAGTGGAGGAAGAGTATTTTGGTCCCCATTTTTAAGATAAAGGGGGGTATATAAGTGTGTGCAAATTATAGAGGAATTAAGTTGATGTGTCATACTTTTAAATCGTGGGAGAGGATAATTGAACATATGTTATGAAATGATACAAAAACTTCTTATAATCAGTTTGGATTTATGTCGAGCAGGTTTATGGTAGAAGAGGTTTGATGGAGAAGTACAAAGAGAATAAGGAGGATTAATGTATGATTTTTATTGATTTAGAAAAAGCTTACAAAATATAGCAAGAGAAATCCTTTGGGGAGTTCTAGAGAAGAATGGTGTTGATTATGACTTATATTCAAGTCATTAAAGATATGTATACTAGAGTTGTTACTTGTGTTCGAACAGAAGGAGGATTAGCCAAGTTTTTTCCTATTTCAGTTCGATTACATCGGAGATCTACTTTAAACCGATATATTTTTGCTTTTGTTACGAATGCTCTTACTGGACATTCACAAGAGGATGTACCTTGATGTTTGGTTTTCGCTGATGATATTCTTCTTGTGGATAAAACCATAGAAAGTGTTCAGAAAAAATTTTCATTTTGGAGGTCTACATTGGAGTCTAAAGGCCTTCGTTTGAGTAGTACTAAAACTGAATACATGGAATGTAATTTTAGTAGTAATATCTCTAGTGTCAGTTGTAACTTTGCATGATCAAATCATTAAAAAATATGAACGTTTTAGTAGAATTCAAGTTGGCTGGTTGAAGTGGAGGAATGTTTCAGGCCTATTATGTGATAGAAAAGTAATGCTTAAATTGAAAGAAAAATTTTATTAGATGGTGGTGAGAGAGTCGTCTTAGATTGTTTGGTCACATTAAACATCTACCAGCTGATGATCCGATTAGGAGAGTGGATGTTGAGTTTCGACTGACGTTAAGAAAGGCAGAGGCAAAACCTAAAAAGACTTAGGCATATTGTATAAAAAATGATCTTAATCTATTAGAACTAAATGAAAATATGACACTCAATAGGACACGATGGAGAAAAATGATTCATGTAGCCAACCCTACTTAGTTGGATAAAGGCTTGTGGTTATTGTTGTCTTTTTTTAGTAGTTTTTACTTTCAGAATTAGCAATTGTTGGTAAATATTATTTTATTTTTCTAGCATGGTATCAAAGCAGTAAATAGCCTTGAAATAGAGATCGAAATCGCCCTTGATTCTTTTCTGCCTAGTCACTTGCATGTTTTGGGCATCATGGTCTCGTCCTTTTGCTTTGCTCTTGCCCGAAACCTTACGACACCGTCGCGACTATAGCTAGCTATGAAAACAGATGGGACCTTGGCATACGAAGACTATCAAAACTCAGGTCTTTCTCCCACCTTTGCTCAGTCCAATTGAAATCATAGTATTGATTCTGTAGAGTATCGATTCCCTTGCGATTCCACAATGTCCTTAGTCGGTTGAGCTTTTGGATCGACAAGCTTTGGGTCTGCCATGACGTCAAGAATGCGGTTTCTTCTCCAATGACTTCGTCCTAGACGTGAGATAATTCGTGAAAAGATTCCGATCTCTGGATTTCAATCTCTGTCATTTCACTTACAAGCAGTTTCTCTCGAGTCAGAATCAACAAAGGAATCCAACACTGCT
>NW_018165014.1:53377-61264 GCF_001263595.1 Phalaenopsis equestris | reverse complement strand
TCGAGTCAGAATCAACAAAGGAATCCAACACTGCTCCTTAGGCTTCTTCACCTCGAGGTATCTACTGCCTATGCGTTTTCATCACCGATTCGACAAGAATTGACAAAATCTATTTGGTTCTACTCCCATTTAGCGCATTGACCCAGACATCGGTGTTCCATCACACTGCTTTTTTCCCCCTTGAATTCCTTTCAACTGTGGAGTTGGCAATCTCCAAGTTTAGATATCTTAGCGAGGATCAAACTCGGGATTGTTTGCGCAGCTGTTTTCTGCTTTTACCATCGTGACTAAACTAATTTAGTGTTTTTCTCCCTTAATGATGTCATACAAGTCGGTCATGACAACTCTTGCATCAAGGGGCGTTGATACGAACAAAGAAGGGCGAAAGAAATCATGGTGCAAGCATTGCAAAAGTCATGGTATACAAATAGTGCATGTTGAAAACTTCATGGTAAATCTACAAATTGGAAACCCAAATTTAAACGGGAAGGTTGAGCTTATCAAGCAACTGCTGATAAAACTCAAGAGCTTTTTATCAAATCGAATGTGATATCTTTTACTTGGATTCAATATTTTTTGAATTTTGTAAAAGACAAATTCACAGCGTTGCAAAGCTATATATACAATTGCGGTGCTGCAAATTTTATACCATAGAAATAGTTGACACAATTTTATAACCAAATCCAAAAGCAATACACTAGCACATGAACTGTAGAAATACAAAATAACACAAGCAAATAAAACAACTCATATTCCCTCTAAACTTAAAATTTATTTGAGAGAAAAGTAATGTGCAATAAAAAAAGCACAAAATAAGAAAAGAGACTTTTGCTATTCATAATATTTCTTGTCGTATTCCCATTTGGATGACTAGGCCTAGTATACCACTGAATTCTAGGGATAGTAGGAAACAAAGTTCGATTAGGTCCAACAATCAGTTAGTGATTCTGAATCTTATTCATCGAGGCTAAGTTGAAAACAACGAAGGAAATTTTGATTAACTGATCACTCTCACAACTATTAGACATGCACCAGACCCAGATATGAAATTTAGGATTTTGTCAAAATTAGAATGACATAATAAAAGCTTGGATATTCATGAAAATCATAGCCAGGTATATTGTAGATAATGTTTATTATTTCAGAATCAAAACCAACCCACTTCGCCTGAACGCATACTACGAAATTCTGGTGTTCTTTGACATTAACAAAGAATTCTCAAACTATCACTATGATGACAGAAGTAAACTCATCTATTTTTTCCTAGCTCATTTGAACAATAAGACTCTCTAGTTATCACGACCTAGCTTAGGGGAGGCTTCAAGTTTTTCGAGGCAGGAATAGACTGTGAGACGGTGAAAGTTAAATTTTTCTTTTTTTTTCTATACCTAATATTTAATCATTGCAAATCAAAAGAAAGAGCCACTATATATTAAAAAAATAATTAAAAAATGGTAAATTTATCTTAGTTCAGGTTGTCCACATCTTCTATAAATATTATATTATATGTTATTAATTTTTTACACATAAGCTTAGACATAAAAAAATTAAATTAAAATAATAGTGAATTATATTAGTCAGTGTGAACATGTGCTTTTAAGCTGCTGTAAAATCATGAGAAGGAAACAATATAAATGCTAGTCATAAGCACTATAAATCAATATAAAAACATTTGAGAGTTTACTTTTTTTAAAATATGATCGTTCAAACTTTCGATATATTTTACTAAATTAGTAACATATTTATATCATTTTTAAATCTGTACAACCGTCATAGGAGCCCTATTTAAAATTGTATTGTTTAATGTACATCAATATTAATAATCTTTTTCATTTATATGCACAAATACCTTATCATTCCTTTGTTAGTACATAAAGGGGGTGAACTCCATTTATTTTTACTATCATTAGAGATTTTTAATGCATCTTCTACTCATTTAGGTCAATTGCTTATAGAGAAGATGACACATATGTACTGGTCATTCCGTGCGACTCATTTTATCCATTTGATGTTAAAAAATAATTAATAAAAGTGATTGAAGTTAAAAAAAAAAAAAAACTGAAAGTAAAAAAAAATGTTGTTAAAAAAGTTTAGATTTAACTGTCTATATATAATAATGGGCTATTTTTTAGTATGATGAGAAAATAAATCAGTGGTGCGGCTTGACAGACCAAGTATACTCGTTTTGCAACATCTTTTCAACTCATAAAAGTATGCATAAGCAAAAAAAAAAAAGTAAATAAAAAAATAAAAAAAAGAAGAAGAAGAAAGAAAGAAAGAAAAGAAAAAGAATTTTAGACATTTGTTTTTGAAATTTTTTGATAAGTCCAGATTTAGTGTTTATTATAAAGGGAAGAAAGCTAAAGGTATTATTCACAAGGATTAGATTATTATAAAAGGAAGAAAGCCAAGGAGTTTATTCGCAAGGATTAGATTTTGAAATGGAGTGACTTACTTTTTGAAAAATAAAAACTGATAGTAAAAATGTTAACACATGGTGATAAGTGGATGGATATATGTTATCTTTATGATGCAATGTATATGGTAAAAGATGCAATCAATGTTATATTTAGAAGAGATGAAAAGTTATGTACAAACTCTTTGTATTATCAATGATAGTTGAATGTAACAACTTTGATAACCGTTTCATCAAACTAGATATTATTTAATCCAAAGATTTTTTTTATAAAAATAAGTCTAAGATACAATTAGATGGACAATTGATTAAAGCTTATATATACAGTGGAAGATGTAATCAATTGTATATTTGGAAGAGATGAAAAATATATACAAATTTTACTCATAAAAATAAAAATTAGTAAAATTTAAGATTTCAAAATTTGGAATGTTCATGAAGAAACAAATGCTATGTGGGATAAAGTTACAAATATTATTAAACAAGTAAAAAAAAGATGTACTTGGAGAATCAAAATGAAAGTTTGTATAAATAAAGTTAGTCTGTGGTGGAATAAGAATGTGCAAGAAAAGATAAAATATATGAAGTTATGTTATAAATATTTGTTTAAATGTAAAAACTTAGAGATGAGAAAAATATCAAACGATCTCCAGGGAGTCTAAAAGAACAATTCGCGACGCTAAAAATTCTGCTTTGCATTTAGTGATCTTTATAATAGATTAGATACTATGGCGGGTAAAAAATATATGTATATATATTAGCAAAACAAAGAAAAAAAATTAAAGATTTAACTCAAGCAAAGTATATTAAAAATGAAAATAAAAAAGTGTTTTTCTTAGAAAAAGATATTCAACATAGGTGGGTGGGTTATTTTGATAAAATTTTTAATGAAGTTTTTGAAAAAACGATCGACCTTAGTGATCTTTATATCATTAATAATAATAAAACGTTTCATTTTTACCGTCGCATTTTAGGGTTTACCGTCGCATTAGTAAAAAAGAAGTTGAGGAGGCTTTAAAGAAAACCAAGTGTGGAAAGTCTGTAGGACCTGATGATATCCCAATTGAAGTGTTTGAATATTTAGGAAATCTTGAGAGTTTATTGGCCTACTAAACTCTTTAATTTTATGTTAAAAACTAAAAATGAGAGTTTATTGGCTTACTAAACTCTTTAATTTTATGTTAAAAACTAAAAAGATGCTGAAGAGTGGAGGAAGAGTATTCTAGTCCCCTTTTTTAAGAATAAGGGAGATGCACAAGAGTGTGCAAATTATAGAGGAATTAAGTTGATGTGTCACACTTTAAAATTATGGAAGAGGGTAATTGAACATAGGTTAAGACATATTACTAAGATTTCTCATAATCAATTTGGATTTATGCCGGGCAGGTCGACTATGGAAGCTATACATTTAATGAGAGGACTGATGGAGAAGTTTAGAGATAATAACAAGGATCTATATTTGATTTTTATTGATTTAGAAAAAACTTACGATAAGGTTCCAAGAGATAACCTTTGGAGAGTTTTTGAGAGGAAAGGTGTTGATATGACTTATATTCAAGGCAGAGGTAGACCTACGAAGACATGGGCTTATTGTATAAAAAAAGGATCTTAATTTATTAGAACTAAATGAAAATATGACAATAAATAGGACACAATGGAAAAAAAGGATTCATGCAGCCGACCCCACGTAGTGGGATTAAGGCTTTGTTGTTGTTGTATTGTTGATAGTTGAAGGTGATAACTTTGATAACCATTACATCAAACTGGATATTATTCTAATTCAAAGTTTTTTTTTTAACAAAAATAAGTCCAAGATACAATCCAATGGACAATTGATTGAAAGCTTATATATGTAGTCATTAGCAGATTAGTGGGAGACTGAAATGAAAGAATGATCATAGAACAAGGACTCTCTATCTATAATCATAATAGTGGCTTCATGGTGATTGTTTGGATCTTCCTTTCATTCTTGCTAATAAGTGATTGTTTTTTTGTTATGTGAGTTGTACTGTGGCCTTAGGTTCCTAAGTTTCTTATTTCTGTACTTGAGTTGCAGTGTGGTGGAATTTTTGGCCACCTTGATGTAAATTTTTTTCTGGAACAATAAAATTTCCTATGGGATTTATAAAAAAATTTTATCATAATAGTGGCTTATTTGTTACCAAGTATGATATTCACTACTAAGATGAAAAATTTCCAAGTATGAATATGATAATTAAATCTTCTACATAATTGAATTTTTAATTGATTAATTTTTTTTATCGTGGCCTTATTATTATAATTCAGTGGACTGATGGGAGATGTATAGCGTGTCAGCCCTAATTTAAAAAAAAATAGCTGTTAAGATTTTGGAATTGATTTGTAGTACTAATGTGTATGAGAGAAATTGGTGTATCTTTAAACAGATAAATTATATAAAAGTTTTAAATATATCAAATATTTCCTATGTTTTGTGTAGTCATTATGATTCTTTACACATTCATACAAAAAGAAATTGATTAGTTCATAAGCGCGTTTTGAATGATTTTGTTTTCATTAAGTATATTAAAATAAAAAAAAATTAGTTTGTGAGATGTCATTATCCAATCAGTTTATATTCTATTGATGAATGCCATGAGGGGTTACTTGAAGAAATGGAGGATGCGATTGAACAATTAAAAAAAAAAATTTTGGCCATGATGATCTTACTTTGAGACAAATTGACGATATTTTAGGAGAAGTTGATCGAAGATGATTTGTAATATTTATTAGGTCAAAAATAAGAGTCATCTACATTGAGAGCTAGTTCTTCTCAACCTATATCAACTTTATTTCTGCAAGAAAGAGTGGATGAAATTTATTTTTTAGATGGAGGAAAGGAAGAATTTGAAGATGATGAAATTTCATTTCTAAGGAGGAATTAATTATATGAATGAAAGAGAAGATAACTAATGCATTTCTTTAATTTATTTTATGAAGCTTGAGAATTGAGACTATTAATTTTTTTGTTCATAATAATTTATATTTTTATTATGAATTATAGCACTTTTATTTTTCTACAATTTTCAAGTTTCAAATTATTACAAAAAAAAAAAAAGATTGTAGAAATTGTTAGAAATTTAAATTTACAGGTTCACTCTTGAATTTTATTTTCTTTTCTATTATACATCAAGTTTTAAGTCATCTAATAGATATTCCATGTTCTATAATTTTTAATGAATGTACTGTTATATTATTCATTTTTTGTATGCTATAAAAGTTTTAGTTCATAAAAGTGCCGTTTCGATTTATGCTTTGTGTTTTGAAGCAAAGAGAAATTCTGGCACATCGGATTGCACTTTGTGTTCTGAAAACATTGATTAATATCTCTTCCAATTTTAACAAAAGAACATTAGAATATAACAGTTTTGATATTACAAAATGATTTTATGAAATGAAATTTCATTTAATATCATATGGAGTCCATCATGAATTAATATGCTTTGCTCTATTTATAGCTCTTCCTAGCATATATGAACTTAAATATGGATGATAGATGATGAAGCATAACAATAATGATGATCAATGAAGTGAAGAAGATATGGTCTAAGACAAATATAATAATGCCGCATGATTTTCCATACATAAACATAAAAGCGTTTTCAATTTCCTTATTAATAATTCCTATGGGATTGTATTTTTAGAAAGCTTTTGATGCATAAACCTTTGTTAAAGAAGCATCTTCATTGTTTAAAATGATCAATGATGGGGAGAGAATAGCTCTTCAATTAGTAACATATAATGCAAGGGCATATAAGACTGTAGAAGATGTTAACCAACTAAAGGAAATTCTTTTTCTTGACTACTTGTGCTGTGCTTTATATTGATTTGATGCTTGGGAAGTTAGGATACTTTGTACAACATAAATATGCTTTATTTAGAGCAAAATTTGCGAGCAAGTTTATTGATGACAAATCATGGTTGTTGAGTTTGATGAGGAAATTCATTGAAAAAGCAATTATTTTGCCAACTGCACATGATTTATTATTGCTTATTTTAATTTAAAATGGTTCAAATAATTGTGGCAACTCTTAAAATGATATGTTTGCTTCAAAAGAATAAGATAAGTTAATGTTCAAAAAAGCCTGAAGGAAAATAAGCGAAGATAATTATGACCATAATAGGATTCTTTTAGGCGTGATTTTAATCATTCTCCTGATACTACATAGGCTCTAATGGTATTTAAAATAGTTAATAATGAGTGTTTCCAACAATAAGATTCATCTATGAAGTTATGGATTAAATGTAGAAATAACAAGGGATGAGTTTTTTAAAAACCTGAAATTACAGATATAAATTGGATTCATTAGTTACATCATAATGTACATTTTGTCACGTGTTATTTGGATCAACAATTTTATTCTGATAAGGATTCCGTCATTTGATTGGTGAATATGCATATATGAATACAGGCTATATTTACAATTAGTTATCTACAGGGTAAAGATCAGTTTGATTTTTTATAAAAAATGGAACATTTGATTTTAGAACAACCCAATTATGCTACAAAGGCGATCTTTTGGTACATGCACACGCTTGTATTTTTATAATTACTAAGATTTTACAGTCAAAATTCTGAATCCTCATGTGAATGTTATTGGAGCATGTCATCAAATGTATACAAAAAGTGGATTGATTGGCTATAGGGACAAAAAACTTGTATGTTATGTTCAATACGATTAAATGATAGATGTCTCAACTTAAAGAGATGAAGAAATGGTAATGATGGGTATGATTTTTTAAGGGTTGATAACATACTATTTGATGATAAATATATAGCTAAAAAATGTTCGGAAGAATTTGAACTTGAAGTTGATGCGAATGCCTTGAATTGGGTGTGACTTATTCTTTATAATCACAAAATGAAAAAGGAAAATGGAGTTGGAGCATCAACATAATAAAAATGTAATATAATTATAGTGTATTATTTGTTTGTGTTATCAATTTATTATTTTATTTAAAAATTGTATCTAATTCTATTTTATATGAGGAATAAAAAAGAAAATGATAATTGAAGCAGTTTTTAAAGATTACGATGACATTGAATTAAAAGATGATATAACTATTAAATATGATAATTTTGATGATGTTGAAAGTGAAGAAGATGATATAGATCCTAATCGTGATGGTGTTTTTAGTATTGATTATGGGATTAACTAGGTTCTTGTTTTTACTTATGAATTAAAAGCATGATATTAAGATCTAATAATACTTAGACGTAGGGGCTATTTGGGATCAATTTTTGTTTTTCATTTTTTATTTTTGAAAACAAAAAATAGAAAATAAACATAAAAACTGTGTTTGCTTATATGTTATTTGTTTTATTTCTGTTTTTTATTTTTCGGGATAATACTTTTGATTTAAAAAAATATATATATGTTTTTGTCTGTTTTTAAAATATCGAAATAACCCTTCGCCTTGCCCGCATCCGCCGCCCGCAAGGATTAGATTTT
>NW_018165014.1:35391-53084 GCF_001263595.1 Phalaenopsis equestris | reverse complement strand
CCTCGGGTGCTCGCCCCCACTCTTCTTCACAGCCCACCATCAGTCGCCTTCGCTAGGTGCTCTCCACAGATGGTCCCACCAGCCCACTGCACGCCGCCCGCCTGTTGCTGCACGCCGCCCGTTGCTGCACGCCGCCCGCTCGCCCACCTACCCACAGGTAATGTTTTGTGCTGGGTTGAGCAAGAAAGGCGTCGTATACGTTATGAGTGACAAAACTTAATTATAGAGTGCACGTGGACCCAACCATTTTATAAAAAGTAAAAGTTTTTTCTTTAAATAAAATAAAAATACCTAACCCGACATGTTTTATATATATATTTTTAAAATTATTTAAATCATAACATCAAACACAATTTTTAAAAACAGAAAGTAAAAGAAAAAAGACTAAAAACCAAAATAAAAATAAAAAACAGAAATTGATCCCAAATAGACCTTTATTTTATTGTCTTGTCATTTTATGATTTATTATAATGATCCTAGCTAATATTTTAATAGTATATGATATACTGATGGACTATCTCTAATTTTATTAATTTATCATTTTTAGTTCAACAATTTTGCCTAAAATATGCTTTTAAGGCATATGACCTTGATTAGGCAAAATACATGTGTTTCTTATTTTGTCTTCTTAAACCTTTGTTTGTTCGTAATTTTTTGTATGTATGTACTCTATTACGACCATTCATTGTCTTTTATTATTTTTCATCATCTTCATTCAGAGAATTTTCTTGGAAAGACTAAGGCGGTTTGGTAGCCTTTTTAAATGGGATTACCATCCAGATTTAACTTAAATCCACCAAACGTAATTTTAATATCGCTAAATCCTTCCGTCGACCTAAATCCAATTTTTCGAGCGCTGTAACGTTAATCCTAGATTTATTAAATCCATCTGGGAGATGGATTTAAAAGATTACAAATGTCTGCCTCGCCCCTTTCTTGATGCTCGTCGCACGGGTGATTTCTCATCCGTCCACCTCATCGCACAACATCTTCAAGAGAAGGTCTATGTTCCTTCTTCCTCGTCGCACCAGAGAAGGTCTGTTCCCCAGACCTCATCGCATGAGAGAAGTTCTCTTCCCCAAACCACATCGTCGCACAAGAGACCCCTCTTCCATCTTCTTCTTCTTCTTCTTCTTCTTCTTCTTCGTTTGTGTTAAATCGTGAAAGAAAATGCTAAACATTAATTACGGATTCAATTGAATTTAACTGAAATAATACCAAACACAAATTTGGATTTAGCCTCACTAGATTTACTAAATCCGGATTTAATAGAATTTGTAAATCCTACTTAACTTAAATCTAGGAGGCAACCCCTTAAGTTAATTTCCAAACACTCCTTTAAGTTAATTTCAAATCGCACCTTGAACAAAGTCTTTTCAATCTTGTGATTTTTTTTGAGCTAGAGTTCGTGAGTAAATAAATTAAACATAAAGTAATGATAGTGCTACTGATGTTTAGGATTGTCAAGAAAGCTCGTTGTTCATGAGCAACTCAGATTCAGTTCGTTAAATAGCTCGTGTTCGATTCGTTCGTTAAACAAACATGCCGAACACAAATAATTTTTTTGAGCTCGATTTATAAACATTCGGCTTGTTTTGGTTCTAATTAATTATAAAATAATATTTGATTTGTATCTTTTTATATTAATTTTGTATATGTATTCGAAAATTTTAAATTTTATTATTTAAAAAATTATTTGGGTGGTATAACTATATAAAAAAATATGGCTATTGCTGTTAAATATGTAATAAATATAATTTGGGTGGTATAAATGCCCCTACAATACTTATACATGCAAATACATAAGAGTTGGGCGGAATATATGAAAATGCCCTTTCGTCCAATGAATTTGCTTGCCGCCTACTAGCTTGTCTTTTCTTCTCATATATGTAAGTATATAAATTGGGTGGTATTTATATAAATTGCCTAGGAGTTCCGTGGGTTGCCTGTTCTGCCGCACAAGTTTTTTGTCCGACATCACCTATATGAGGAAGAATTCCCATGAGGAGTCCTATTTAAATGTGAAAATGAAAAAAAAAAGTCAGTTTTCATTTATTTTAAATGTTTTCATTTATTTTAAAATAAAAATTTATTTTTGAGTCAAATGAGCTGAAATGAATACAATATCTAAACTTGAGTGTAGCTTAAAATTGAGCCAAACACGAGCTAAATTGAACAAATTTAAATTTGAATTTAATTGAGCCAAACATGAAGTTGGCTATTTACGAGCTATTTCGAATATGAGCTCATTTTGAACAAAAAAAATTTCAAACGAGCCGAACACGAATATCTGAACTCACTCATGTTTGGCTCATTTACACCCTTACTGACTTCTTCAAATTTTAGATATATACATGAATCATAATTGTAATAAATAAAGATAATGCATAACAAATCTATTATACCACTCTTGAAGATAGTTTCAACTTACACACCGATCTTTTGAACAAATATACTTGGCTTTCTGCTTCAATTCTAACAAATTCTTAACACTTATGTAGATAGTTCCCTCTGATTATCTATGCAAGAATTTGTTTTAGCATATTTTGCTCAATATGCATGTCGAGTTGTGATGACAAGAACAACACTTTTCGATGTATGCCTTACAACTGAAGATAAATTTTCAACATAATCTATGCTACTATAAACCTTGCTAAAAAATTAGCTTTGAATATTAGCTCTTCTACTTTAAGAATTCCATTATTCTTGTACTACCATTTGTTGCTGATAATCTCGTTTCTTGGCTTGTCTACGTACTCTCAAGTTTTATTCTTTTTTAGGGAGATGATCTCTTCCTTCATGGTATGTTTCCATTTTTTTTACACTTTCCTTGGTTTTTTATAGGAAGCTAGATTATCACATAATAGAAAATCATCAAATATGCATGAAATTTGATATTTTTTTTACTTGTAGTTTGTTGTGCTTGAATCATACAATATGTCTTGTTTCTACTAAACAAAATGTTCTTTGCATTTTCTGAACTCCTCGTCATCTAGACTCGTGCTGTTTTGTCTTAGTTGTTTTTTTTAACATTGCTTACAAGAATTTCAAGATTCTTTTGTTGTTTCACCGCTAGTTGTAATTTTTTTCTCTTTAATAGGTTTTCTCTGTGCCATAATGTTGTTAGTAAATTTGGCAATTATTGTTCATTAAATGTAATATATTTGCTAGTAAACCTTTTATGATGACTTTAGTTCCAAACTCCATAACTTGCTCTCTTTTACATTCTTAGGATATCTAGTGAAATATTTTTGAAAGATTTTAGTTCTAATTTGTCTTTCCTAATTTTAGTTTAGGAAATGAACCAAATTCCTCAAGTTTTTAGTTTTTTATTTGTCCACTCCACTTATATTATTAGTTCTTGAACTTAATCTTTGACGAATGATATCAATTAATTAAATAGGCAGCTATATTATGCTTTTATACAAATTCTTTTTGGTAAATGTACATTATTTAATATGTACCTTAGCTTTTAGATTTTTAACATTTTGTAGCATTGAACTAGTCCATTTTGCTAAGCTGTGTCATACTGCTCTTTGCAATACTTTTTGAATTATTTGAGCAAAGTTTGAGGTGTTGTGAGTTCTTCGAGTCTTGATTTTTTTTTAATGTTTGGGGCTCAATCAGAATTCCATTTTTTGAATTTTCTAAAGGTTACAATTTTTTTTTCATTTAAAGTATTGCAATCATAATTTTCTTGAATATTTATAAACAATTGACAAATAGCTTGTTCTCCCAAGTGATTCACTTTGAATCAGAAGTTCTAAGTGCACATATTCTAAATGTTTTTAAAATTTTTGTTCTGAAGTGGCAAACTTCAATCTAATGGATTTTGCTGCCACACAATGTTCATAAAATGTTCAAACCTATAGGCTTCTATTTTATTTTTTTTTCCATATAATTCTTATTGTCTTCTTAAGCTTATAAGCCCTAATCATTGGTTGCACTACTCAGTTTCATTAAAAAGATTATAGAACATGTTGACCTTGCTCCCAATCACTGGTTTACTTTTTAATGTATATGCTTATTTCATATTAGTGCCTTTCATGATGATCAAAAAGCCTTCGCACATTTTTATGCTTCCACCATCATATTTAAAAATATATCCACTGCAGTCTAATTTACATGGGAAATTAAATTTCTTCGAATGTCAAGTAAATTTCTTGATTAATCTTTCCATGCCATTGTGGAGTTTGAGTTGGATGGCTCTTTTACCTTGGATTTTTCATGCCTTGTTGTTTCCAATCTAGATTTTCCACCTTTTTCATTAAGAGATTTAAACTATTATTTAGGAACATATGGTGAGAAGATTCTGTATAGTATAGATTACTTGATTAAATTTGATTTGAGATTGAAAAAACCTTGGCACTATCAAAGGCTTTCTGCACTATCACAGTATCTCTTCCCCCCGCCCCTTTTTTTTCTTTGTTTGCATTGCTTACTGAAATGCCCTTCTTTACAAAAATATTAAAGCATTTTGTTCAGCTTTTGAATTGAATCTTGGTTGGTTTGTGGATTTTGGCTCCTGTATTAGAAGTTTCCATTGCATGTATAGCTTTTAGTTGCATTATCTTGATTAGATTTAGCTTTTCTCTGAATATCTTTTGAAAAATCTTTACTTTTGACATTGCCAATAAATTCTTTTCTCTTGGTAATGAATTTAAGAAAATAATTGCTTATTGATCATTATCAATTCTCACACATATGCTTTTCAAATCAATAGTTATTCTATTAAAATCATATATATACATATTCAAGGGTTTGGAGTCCTTTATTTGTAATGTATATAATTTTTTCTTGAGACACAAATGATTGGTCATAGGGTTAACGAGATACAAGGATTCTAATCTTCTTCAAATGTTGATCGGTGCTCTTTCATTGACAATTTTTTGAAGTACCTCATCTTCACCTTCATAGAATTTTTCGTGAGCCTTGTTCAACACCTCTCTGCACAATCTTTTTCTTTTTTTTTTTAGGACTGACTTCTGCGTGAGAGTTGCATACAAGCGTTAGTACACAAAAAGACTCATCATCTGGATTTATTACTACTGCTAGTGCATAGCTATTTATATTCTTGAGAAGCACAAACAATTAGCAGAAAAAGTAACCTTCATTAGCCTTTTCAAGTCTCTCTAGCTTCTTTTTTGATTCTTGATGGGGAGAAGCGCCCTTCTCTGTTTGAAGAAATTGTTTCTTGTTTCTTGTTTCTTCCACTTGTTGCAAGCTGTTCCTTCTTAGCTTTGGCGCTTGATCTTTCTGCCTTCAGCGATTTCACATATCCCTGGTACAGGATGAGCATAATAGAATACCCCAAATCATCATCAATGCCATCAGCAGGTTGAAATGTCATTGAAAGAGATGAAACTTCATTGCTTTTGGTTGCAATAATTGCACTTGAATGGTAGGTGTTGCATTGTGGATGATGATAGGCATTATAATATAGATGTGAAGGATGGTGGGTAGTAAATCTATGGTAGCTGTGCGGAGAGCAGTAGGTAGAAAACTTGTTTGAGTTGCATATTAAAAATTTTTCTTTATATTTTAGTAGACATAAAATCAAATGTTATTCTCATAACTCTTTGCTTTCTTTCAATGAAATTATGTATCTAGAACTCTCGAGAAATGAGTTATGATTAACCCATCCAAATTAGAATGATTGGGATGCGGTTTAGCTGTCAAGTTGGCTCTGTTTAGGGTGTGGGTAGAAAATTATGTTCATGGCACTCTTTTTATCTGTAATTAACCTACTTTTTTTCCTTGCACATGGCAATCATAGTAAATGTATTTTCCTTCCTTTTAATACTTATATTTAATTTTGGCTATAGCTAAACACCTCATGACTTACAAATTTCTTTCTCTGTTCCTTAAAAAGTGTTCATTTTTTATTTTCAATTTCAGGTCATCAGATTCATCCTTTTCTTGGTACATTAGTTGTTTTTATATTGGTGTTTCATGTCTCCCTTTTTGTTAAAGTTGTGAGAAATATCATCTTTTGCATTATTATTATTATTCTCTAATGTGGTTTTAGTGGATTTATTAATGGGTGAACTAGGAGTAGGTTTAGAAATAGAAGGGGTAGATGAATTTGGGTTTTAAGTTTTTGAGCATCTCCAATGTTTTTCCATTAAGATAGCAACATGAAAGGCATCTTTTAAGGACTGAGGATCGTGTTACTTAACTATTTTCTTATGTCAGATATAAGTTCAATGGCAAACTTGTTGGCAAACTGCCAATTATTGTCAAGCAATGGGTTATAGTAATGAAGACTTTAAAAGTGTTGAAGTGACCAATTACTAACATGCTACCTTGCCTTAGAGTGTGGAGTTGGGTTTGATGCTTCTTATCATTGTGTTTTGGGCAGTGTGTATTTATCTGCGGTTATTTCATTTTCTCTTGCCTAAGTTCTCTTCTATCACTTCTCTTTTTTTTGGTTGACACATTATCTCAATAGATTTATTGAGTTTAACAAAATTCACCCTCCGGTAGTGATCTATCTTATACTTAATAAAATGTTCATCAAAATATAAAGGAAGAAATTTATATTGATTTTTTCAGTGGGAAGTTGACTAGTGGAGCATTATTGGATAAATCTCTTCTTGAAATTTTCTTGTAGAGGGTGGCTAGGTTTTCTTTGATGGAAAATGGATGGTCTCCATATTAGGGCTTTTAGATCAATTGATGTATGGTAAAATGGTTATGAGATTTTCATGTGGATAATAGATGGGCTTCAGAAGTTAGAGCTTTGTGGAAGGGGTATGGCTATTTTTTTTTTAGGGTAGAAGTATGTTTAGGCTTTAGAAAGGTGGTGGGGATGTTAGAGAATAAGAATTAATAGAAAATATTATGCTAGGGTTTACGAAATTTAATTTTGATTAATTTGTAAATTGATTCAAATAATTTGCAGCAACAATTCCTTTTGGATACAAGTTTTTGTAAGAGATTAAAATTTTTTTTTGTTAATATAATGGGTGAATCAATAGTACATGAGGTTCTATAGAAAACGAGGAAAACTAATCGAGAAATATGCAATCCTCCCTTTTAAATTAGTCCATAGATTCACTGATACACTCTCACCTTATTTGGAAAAGAATAATGCCACTCTAATTTAAAATTTAATTAATTTTTTATTACTTCTCTTTAATCTTTTATTTTCGCTAATTTATATTATTCAAATATAAGTTTTAATTTAAAATATTCCCTCCAATTAATATATTTGCCAACTTTTTATTTTCCTACATGAAAGAAAAGAAATTAAAAATATTAGTTATCTTGCATATTTATCGTTGATTTGGTGATGGGTCTCTTAGCTTGTCTTGCATTAGTGTTATACCTCTGACCATTCATCATCTTAGACTTTTATCATTTTTCATGCTCCTTCCCTTCATCCATTTATTGAAGCCAATTGCTGGCTGCATGCAACCCACTTTTTTATTTATGCTACTCAATTCTGCTACTATGCATCATGCAACATCTTGTACCATGCAAAAGGTCCTTGCCATATCTGCTTAACTGCCTCCAGTTTTTGGTGCCATTATGTTGACTTGACTGCAGTTGGCTTCTTATAGAGTCGTTTTACTTGCTTTTCGCATGACCTCGCACTAGTGTAGATTTTTATGGGACGCCTTAAAAATTGAACCCAGTCAAATTCAAATTTGTTCAATTGGGTTCTTATGAACCCAATACAAGATAGAACCCTTCTATCTTGTATTGCTTGTGATTATCTTATGAACTGCTGATTTTGCAATTGCATGCACCATCATTAGCTTCCATCTGCAATCTCAATTCTTGGCTCTATCAACTTGATTATCCCAATCCTATCATGAACCCTATTTAAGAAAAAAACAGAGTTAACTTCAATTTGTTAGGCTTGAGCGAGTTTAGTTGAGTGCATGAAAATCTGGAAGTGCTTATTGAAATTTTTTCATAATTGTTCATGTACTTGAGGATGAATGAAAGGCTTCTATGGTGATAGTTGAATCAGTGATGTTATTTTCCTTCATCTCCATTCTTTGGAATGGATTTACTTCTTTCTTCCTCTTCTATTTGGATCTGCTACC
The DNA here is from genome assembly GCF_001263595.1 of Phalaenopsis equestris. Classification (NCBI taxonomy): domain Eukaryota; kingdom Viridiplantae; phylum Streptophyta; class Magnoliopsida; order Asparagales; family Orchidaceae; genus Phalaenopsis; species Phalaenopsis equestris. Next base: position 45,027 of record NW_018165014.1, on the reverse strand, counting down.
TCTGCAGTGTAATTGACTAGCTCCAATTGCATCCCTAGAGTCGCACATAATTGTTGGCATGCATGTCCATTCAGTTTTTAAACATATTTTTACACTTTCTTATATGCTATAAGGATATTTTGCTACCATATCAATCTTCATATATTTTAGTCAAAGTATTGTGAGTCATAAGTCTATAGAAGGGGCTCCATTTTTATATTTACTAAATCATTGTATGATATTAGAATTGAAGTTTCCTATGGTTTGCCCTCTGGGGATTTGTCAGACCAACACCTATTGACACGCCGAGCCCGTCAAATAATTTGAGGACTTATTTTAAGCGCAAGGCTAAAAGGGCAATTTAGTCTTTTGTTAGTTATTGTGGGCGGTATAAATATGGTTTAATAGGTTATGATTATCTTATGCATATGTGATTGTTGTTTTGAATCATACGGTCGGGGTTTGGGAGAGATCATCTACCTTCCAAATTGTAGGTGTTTATCCTTTATGTATTTGTTTTGTGTTGGTGAAGTGAACTATTTTGTTTTGTCCTAACTTTTGCTGAAGTTCCTATTAAATTGGTATCAAGTGCTGACACGAGTGTCAGACTCAAGTCAATTTATATTCATATGACTTGATCCAACAGGAGATCTCTCTTACAACTTGAGGAAAATATGCCTTTTTAGAAGGGGAGTAACTTTAGACCAACACCTACGACGTTTTTTGCCACATCTAGCCCGCCAAATAATCTGAAGACTTTCTTTAGGCGCAAAGTTAAAAGGGCAAATTTGTATTTTATTCGTTGTTATTATAGGATATAAATATGGTTTATGAAGTTTGGGTTATATTATGCATGTAGGGTTTGAGAGAGATCACCTATCTCTCGAATTGTAAGTGTTTATCTTTTATGCATTTGGGTTGCGTTGTTTTGTGTTGGTGAAGCAAACTAATTTTTGTCCTAATTTTTTCAGAAGTTTCAATCAAATTGGTATCAAGTGCAGACATGAGAGCTAGACTCAAGGCAGTTTATGAGTGGGAGCCATGCAACTTGATTCAATTGGAGTTCTCTATCTTATCCATTGAGGACAATGTGTTTTCTTGGGTGAGTACTGTTAGACCAACAATGAAAATATGACACTAAATAGGATGTAATGGAGAAAAATGATTCATGTAGCCGACCCCACATTGTGGGATTAAGGCGTTGTTGTTGGAGTATTGTTAGACCAGCACCTACGACATTTTTCACCATGCCAAGCCCACTAAATAATTTAAAGATTTATTTTAGGCGCAAGACTAAATGGGCAATTTAGTATTCTCTTAGTTATTTTTGTGGGTGTTAAATATGGTTTAATAAGTTAGGGTTATGTAATGCATGTGTGATTGTTGTATTGAATCTTGGCTTAGGGGTTGGGAAAGATCACCTACCTTTGGGTAGGTGTTTATCTTTTATGTATTCGGGTTGTGCTGTTTTGTATTGGTGAAGTAAACTTTTTTGTTTTGCTCTAATTTCTGTGTAAGTTCCTATTAGGATTCTTCACCTAGTGCAATTTATGATTGTTGCTTTATACTTAATCCCATCTCTTTCCTCTCGAAGAGTTCGCTTTTTTGACTTCTTTACTCTCTAATTTTCTTCTAATATTGGATTCTTCTTAACCTTAGCTCTCCTCTATGTATCACATTTGCGTTAATTTTTGTGCTTCCTATTGATTTGTCTTGATTCTGATTTTAACTCTTTCACGGTCAATGCATGAACTTTAAATGCTTTCTAATTATTTCATTTTTCTTTAGCTTTTAATTGATACATTGTTCCTTTAAATCAAATCTAAATATAATTCAAATGTAGAAATACTACTGGGGCCTTGCACGCTTCCGTAGTAATTTTGTATCTTTCTTCTTTCAATGAATCCATTGAAATATCACTGCTAGTGTAATCATACCATATTAGGGGTATGGCCTAAATGGGCACAATTGATGGCCAGTGAGGGTGGTGAACAAGGGTTTCATGTAAGTGGTGGTGAAACTTGGGAACAATTAGGCTTTTCATTGAACCGATACTATGATGTATTCTAGAACTTTTAGGCAAATTAGAAATTTATCTTTTCCATTCAATTTTACCATACTATAAAACAAAGTTCAGGTTCAGATACTTACAGTATGAGATTTTCATTCGTTATCTATCCTAGGAAGCTAATAAATTAAGTTGCATTACTGTCTGCATCCAGAACACTTATAGTTAGGGACTGTATGGTGGTTCTTTTAACTAACCTGAGTTTGATATGATGGGGGCAATTCATAAGTGATGTCTCATGGTGGAATAGTGGTTGGGGTATTAGGACAAAACGGATTCACTGTACGTTTGACATTATGCACAAAACAGTAGTTAATTTGTTATTGCAGTGAAATTCATGCTTTTGACTTCTTTCACTTTGCTTCTGTAAATATTGTCTGCAGATTGTGGGATGTACGCAGTGGAGAAACCATCCAAATTCTGGAAACAAAATCTCCTGTTACCAGTGCCGAAGTTAGTCAAGATGGTCGCTACATTACAACCGCTGACGGTTCAACTGTCAAATTTTGGGATGCAAATCAGTAAGCTTTGTACATTCTTGCTACCCTTGCTTTCGAATTGTTCCTTATAAACCCTGTTTCTATGCTAAAAAAAGCCATGTTAATGTTACTGCTCAGTTTTGGCCTCGTGAAAAGCTACAATATGCCATGCACTGTTGAATCCGCTTCCCTTGAACCCAAGTTTGGAAACATTTTTGTTGCTGGAGGAGAGGATATGTGGGTTCGTATCTTTGATTTTCACACTGGTGAAGAAATCGGTGAGCATTTCGATTGCCAGGTTGTAATGTTATTGTTATGTTATGATGAGTAGTGTATTCTATATACAAAATTTATTATTTTTGATGATGCAGGTTGCAACAAAGGCCATCATGGCCCTGTCCATTGCGTGCGTTTCTCTCCCGGTGGTGAATCTTATGCATCAGGTTCTGAGGATGGCACCGTTAGAATATGGCAGACTGGTCCTGTCACCTTTGATGATAATGAATCCTCGCCTGCTGTTGAAGTTTCTGGTAAGAGTAACGTGCTAGTTAATGATGTTGCTCGCAAAGTTGAGGGCTGTCATATATCCTCTGATGGAAAATTTGAGAAGGGTGGGGCAACAGCAGAATCCTAGAATGGATTTTGTACGTAAATTGTTGTTTTTCATGCTTGATGTCGTTTGTAAATTCCTGTATTTTCTCTGCCCCTTTATTTTAGCGTTTTAAGGTAGCAATATATAGAGAGAAAACACACGCATGCAGTTTTAATGAAAATGGTTTTTAATATGATCCTAAGAACTTTCAGTATGGTATTTAAAAAAAATGATGATGTCTACTTATTTTGATTTGCTTAGGCAAGTTGGATCATCATTTCCAGAAACTTGCTTTATCTCTAATTGATTTTCTTTTTAATCTGTGTCAACTATTCTGTATGGTTTTCTTCTGGGTGAGTGCATATCTTTGTTCTGCATTTGGGCAAATTTTTACTACAGCATTCATTTCAGTGTAAGAAACTTTTACTTTCCATATTTCAGCTGTTTTTATATGGTTCATCTTATTAGAATTAAGTGATTCATTCACCTAATTTGTACCGATAGAGAGCGAAACAGAGAGACAAAGATCTAAGATCTCTCTATTTTATCAGGTAGTTTAGGTATTGAGAAAAATAGTTGGATAACGTCTATAGGCTTGCCTTTGGAAAATGGTTTTATAGGTGAGGCCCGAGACAAGTCTAAAAATATTGCATCCAAGGAAAAAATTTGAATATTACTACCAGTAACTAATTGATTACATTAAATAGGAAATAATGATTTTAAAATGTGCAGCAAATTCATGTGAAATCAAAGATTATTGGGATTAGCTGTGTGGGCAAGTTAGGTGTGCTCACTGGGTTTGGCCGACTAGGTTTGATTGCCACTGCGGTTGAGTATATTACGTGACTTGGGTTTGTAGTTGTGATGCTTCATCGAAGATCTTTGGTTGAGTATATCTCATAGACGAGTTCTTAGCAACTATCTTATTTAATTTTGATGTCATGGATGATTAATCTTGAACATGGTATAGTAAGAGGGTGATATTGGAGTTAACCCAAACTATAACTCAAGACATGAATTAGTAACTTAAAAGAACTATTACACCGATGACTCAAAAGAAAAAGAAAGACACAACATAGGTCAAAATATAAAACAAAACATCATAAATAAAGACTGTCAAATAAAACACAACAAGCTCGATGAGGAGAGAGTTCTAAGAGATAATGTTGGAGCGACGATTGCAGTGAAGGCCAAAGTGATTTTGGGCGAAGGTGCTGGAAGGGCAGCAGGAGCTGCGAATGAAGGTGGCTGTAGTGAAGGCGTCTGGAAGGGCAGCAAATGGATTGTGCACTGCATGTGGCTACAACTGTCTGCAGTGAAGCTGCAAAAGGATCAGCGATGGTCTGGGAGGGGAGCAGGACTGCGACTATCCTGCAGGGAAGCTGCAGTGGAGCTTGACAAGAATGTGGGAGGAGCAACAGAGGAATCGACCGGCAGTTGGCTGGCAGGGAGGTGGGAGGTGCTGGAGGGTGGCTGGAATAGTGGGACAGCGTGGAGTAGTCGGAACGATGAAGATAATCACCACTTAGGACGGGGTTACAGCCAGAGCACATTCATCGTCATCTGATACAACCCTCAACATAGAAGACACTCGGATAAAATTGAATTCAGATTTCAAAATCAAGACCCCTAACCCTAGACACACCAACTCCTATTTATAAAAGACTTGACCCAATTTAGAAAATATTTAAACTAAGAAAGAAGGATAAACATAAACTCAAGATATCATATTTTGGGAAGGCTTTAAATTAAGAGAAGAGATGAAAGTTATGATTTAGGCTTTTAGGAAATGATTTAATTAGAAGAGGGAGAATAAAAATTTGATTTTAGTTTTAGGAAAGGTTTTGAAATTGGAAAGTGCTAGGAAGGAAAATGAGAAATTAAGAGAAGGAAGGAAAAAAAGGAAAGGAAGGAAAAAGGAAAGGAGGGAAGAGGAAGGAGGGGTGGCAGCCCCCTCCCTTGAAGACTGGTCAGTCTTCATGTCGAGCCCTGCGTTAGCCTCCCGGGGTTGTGGGGGAGCTTTGACCTCATCTTTCGAAGCTTCTAGTCCCTTGTCTTTAATCATGACATCATCTGGATCTCACTGTTAACTGTACTGTTTCACAAAGCACTTGCGAACGCACCTCCATCTCAGTCAGATCTCTTGGGACTGAAATTTTTTGTGTGGTGGTGGCCATGGTGGTAGAGAATCGAATGTCACTAAAACCGGTCCCGCGACTCTGCTTGTAAGGACTCCTGTCTCCTCGGGTGCTATCGAAGGGAGTAGAATGAGGCGTTTGTCATCCATGGTGAAGGAATACGTGCTTTTGAATCCATTGTGCTTAGTCTTCTGGTTAAATTGCCACAGACTTCCTAGCAAAAGGTGACAGGCATCCATGGGGACCACATTAAGCCATAACTGGTCCCGCAAATGACTCCCTATTGAAAAATCTACTAGGCATTGTTGGTCGATGTTGGCCCCATCTTTCTTCTTCAGTCACGTCAGTGAATATGGCCGAGAATTACTCTAAGCCGTGAGTCTCAATTTCTCTACCATCTAAGTCGATGTCACATTCTTGTTGCTACCCCTGTCAATGATAAGACTGCATACTAGAATTAACTCAAACAACGATACAAGACACAAATTAATAACTTAAAATGATGGTTACAACAATGACTCTAAAGAAAAAAAAATACCACATAAATCAAAACATAAAACAAAACATTCCAAACAAGACTTACCAAATAAAGGCACAACAAGCTAGACGAGGATGGAGTTCAAAGAGAAAGTGTTGGAGTGACTGCTGCGGTGAAAGCCGAAGCGATGTCGGGAGAAGGTGTTGGAAGGGAAGCAGAGAGTTGCAAATGAAGGTGCTTACAGTGGAGGCGTCTGGAAGGGCAGCAAGTGGACAATGAACTTCTGCAGGTGGCTGCAGTAGTGGCGCCAGGAAGGATAACAGGTGGACTACGAACTATCTGCAGTGAAGCTGCAGGGGGATCAATGATGGTTTGGGAAGGTAGCATGATTGCGACAATCCTGTAGGGAAGCTACAGTGGAGCTTGGCGGCAATTTGGGAGGAGTAGCAAGGAAATCAACTGGCTGTTGGCTAGCAGGGAGGTGGTCGGCGGTGTTGGAGCGTGGCTGGAATGTCGGCAGACTGTGATACATCTTGGAGTGATCGGAATGGCGAAGATAATCACCACCTCGGACGGGGTTACAGCCAGATCACCTTCATCGTCGTCGGATACAACCCTCGAGAGGGAAAACACTTAGATAAAACTGAATTCATATTTCAAAATCAAGGCACCTAACCCTAGACACAACAACTTCTATTTATAAAAGACTTGATCCAATTTAGAAAATGTTTAAATTAAGAAAGGAGAATAAAAATAAAATCAAGATCTTAAGACTTTGTGAAGGGTTTTAAATAAGATAAGAGAATAAAATTACGATTTTAGGCTTTTATGAAAGGATTAAAATTAGGAAAAAGAGAATAAAAATTAGATTTCAGTTTTAGAAAATGTTTTAAAATAGGAAAGTGCTAGGAAGTAAAATAAGAAAAGAAGAAAAGGAAGGAAAAATTAGAGGAAAAAAGAAAGTAGGGAAGAGAAAGGAGGGGGCAGCAGACTCCTTCCTTGAGAACGGTTGGTCCTCATGCTGAGCCCCTGCGTCAGGGGGTGGTTTAATGACTTTGATTTTCATCGACTTACATTGAAATAATTTGAACCCAACCTTGTTAACATTTGCATGTACATTTAGTTTCTTTTTTTTTTGTTAATCTCTTTGATGATATCACAAATAGCTAAAATTATGACTTTTTCATGCTATCACCTACAAACAAGCGTCCCCTTTGGATGCCTTACTCAATATTTTTATTGGATTGCTCTCTTTCTCTACTTTATTTCATCGAATTCATCTTGAAATAATTTAGTAGAACCATACCACCCATTCACTAAGTGAAATAAAAAAGAAGGAATGACTATTCTTTGTTTTAATGATTTGAGTAAGCAGGCTATCACTTAAAGCTATTTGTTGAGAAAAAAATGGTTGGTGGCAAGAAGGGTCCAACTTGCTGTGATGGCATGTTTATCAAATAAATTTAATAATTGAAAGTCAAAGTCATCCCTTTGCATGGCTGAATGAAATTGTCTCGTTTGGTCTCTCTCTTCTAGGAGATGACTTCAGTCTTTATGAATTAGTCAAATTTGGCTTTATGCCTCATGAAATTGTCTTTGATTATACTTTCTTATAGGTCCTGCTTAATGTGAGGAAAAATGTTATAAAAGGGATAGCTGGAAGTCACCCTTAAAGTTAGCATTCTAGAAATACAATATATTATTTCTAATGCAAAAATTTCATGTGATGTTCCTTGCATATGTAGTGGTCCAAGTTTTTTGGTGAAGAAACAATTCTTCTGCAACTTATTGAATGTGAAATTGCTTGGGGTGGATCTAACTTCAATATAGCTTTTGCTTGGTGAGTCATCTTATTTGTTGAAGCATCACTCACTTAACTTTACTTTTGACTCTCATTTAGTATGATGAAATATTATCTTGTAAATTTTGTTAGATCTCATGATTTGATGTAGCGATTTGTTAAGTTTAGTTGATATAACACCTCATAAAATTTAAAATTCTTTCCACATATTATGTGTCCAAAATGTCTAAAGGCCATTTGGACACTTCATATAAGCTTTCATATATATATATATATATCGTTTGCTTTCCCTTCTCTAATTTTTTCTCTTCATCAGCTTGCTATGGTTGTGGTGTTAAAGACATTTTCTTAGTTATTGTAGTTATGTTTTACCAAGAATTTGCTCAAACATAGCTTCTAATGACCACTTTCATCAAACAAATTTTGGCATATTAATGTTATATGTAGTTGCCTCTACCCATATCAAAGTAAATTACCTTGTGAGCTTCAATTTCTTAATGGGTTTTTTTTTTTTTCAATTAAATATACCTAATCTTACATCTATACAAATTTCAAATATACCTACTCTTACATCTATAAAAATTAATTTTTGCTGAAATTTAATTGTCCGCAACTTAATATTTTGCAATCAAAATTTAACAAGTCATAAGTTTTCAAAATGTCCAAATCAACCTTTAGGGTAAATTTGTAATTTATTCAACTTTACTTGATTTGAATTGAAGATTTGGTAATTTGACTTGTTGATTTTACCAAATTCTCCTAAGATGTTTTAAGCATTGGATCAATCATTTGTACCTTGATTTGCATCAATTATGGTTGTCAAGAGTTTATGAAATGTAATTTTTCCATAGTTTAAGTAATTATAAATTTACCTTTCAATGTAATTTACCCATTCAAATTTAGATCTCATTGAATAAATTTATTCCATATATTTAATTGATCATATCAATTAAGTTTCAAAATGTAATTATGTGTCTTAAATTGAATTTGGAAAAAATAAGTGTTAAAGTGCTAAAATGTTAATTTACAAATATACCCTTAGGCTCTCAAAATGGTTTTGATGAATCAAAGAGTGAAATCACCATTTTATCACATGAGTCCATTATTTTAATTATTTTATTTGATTTCAAATTGATTTTTTTTTTATTTTTATTTTATTTATCTTTCAAATTAATTGAAAATTTCATAAGAAATTTGGATTTTAGTGATATTTAGAGACTAAAAGTGTCCCAAATTTCAACTAACTGTTGTTAAATTTGGATTTTAGTGATTTATTAATGATTTAATGATTTTAGTTAAATTCAGAATTCATTATTAGTCATCTTACTTTGGTTTTATTTTTCTTTAATTCTTTATGTTCTACTGAGTCTTAGACATTTTCCTTTTATTTTTCTGATTTTTATTTAATTTAATTATGTATTTTAGAAGTTTCCCATAATTTTGTAATATTTATTTAATTCGGTTACATCAGAGTTACTTAAATAACAAGCCTGTGTCTGGCAATTTGGATGACTGCCACCATTACTTTCCACACATTGCTCCATAGTTGTCCAGCCAATAGTTGCCCCACCGCATTAGTTCCTCGATGTGGAATGCTGCTCATCTCTGCGGTTTTTCGTATGATTTAATCGTTGATATCCGTTCCAAGTACATGGAAATGGACGACATCCATTCATTACCATTATCCCCAAAGAAAGACGAACACAACAAGTTCGAAGAAAATTGCTTGTTTAGAGTGATCTAACGTTCCAACCTAAGATCAAATTTGTCTGGAAGGATCTCTAGGTTCATAGAGGTTCATCCTATGTCAAAATCTCATGCATTGAAGGTTCATTTCAAAAATGACCAAAAATCGAGACCTAGATCTAAAGTTTAGTTCAGTAACTTCGCCTTAGAGGTGAGTAGGGGTGACGAAGATTGACCTGACACGCCAACATTACTCAAACTTGACTCGAAAACTCTACATTAGGGTTAACTTGAATATTTCTCAAGTAGTGTTCGAGTTTGAGGTTTCGACGCGTAAAAATTTTGGGTTGAACCCGATAACCCGAACATGACCAAAATAAACACAAAAGAAGGGATCGAGCCTGGGTTTTATAAT